>NW_017307842.1:81051-125521 GCF_000935625.1 Nanorana parkeri
CGCCGCCGCTGCCGGTCCCAAGACCCGCTATGCCGGTGTAGCTGGGACCAGCACGGCGACTCTGTCAGTGGAGATTAAAGGGAGATCCGTACACGATCTCCCTTTGATCTCCTCTCCTATCCCCGAATGCAGGAAGTGCTGTATATTACATCACTTCCGCATTCCTCTGTCACTCTCCGGTACAGAAGCTGGAGAGAAGCCAATTAAGCAGATCTCTGCTTCATCAGCTTCTCTGGTGGTCCCTAGGTGACATCAGGGGTCTTGGAGACCCCTGATGTCTCCATAACGAGGACCTGTCATATGAATTGGCTATCACGTAGGGAGTTTCTTTGCCCCCTATGTGATAGCAATAAAGTTCAGTGTAAAAAAACAAAAAGTTAAAAAAATCAAAGCATAATAAAAATAAAGAAGCTAAAAAAACAAATAGTCACAAATAAAAAAAAGTAAAATAACACTAATTTTGTTTTAAAGTCCCCAGCCCTCCCACATGCACTCGCAGGCATGCGTCGGGTGCGCTACTGTGAGAAAATTATGATTCTGCCTATTGTGCCGCACATGTTACATATCACCGCAAACGTCGGAGTGCGAGCAATATTTTTAGGGCCATCAATCACTGATAACACTAAACTGATGAGCGGTAAAAGCTTTTAAAGTGTCGCTTATGGGCAATTTTGGGTGTGGTCTTTTTCTGCGATTTTTGCGGGCGCGTGCAATTTCAAGGCTTGGCATGTTTGGTGTTTATTTACCCAACCTGACCACATCTTTTATATTTGACCAAAAATTGGGGTGATAATAAATGTTCCATAACATTTCAAAAAGAAACAGTTTTTTTTTCAAAATATAGGGTACTTTTTTGTTATATAGTAAACAATAAAACCCCCAGTGGTGATTAAATACCACCAAAAGAAAGCTCTATCTGTCCACACATATAAAATTTGTTTCAGTACAGCATTGCATTACGGAATAAATGTCAGTCAAATTACTGCAGCGGTGAATACTGAAAAATGGCCAGTACAGGAAGAGGGTTTAACACCCTGGTCTTCATATATCAACTGCTCGCAAGCAGTAGATATATGCAAAAAAAAATTTTTTAAACTTTTTGAAAGGGTTAAAACTTACCTGTGTCCATGCCGCACGCTCCAGTCCGAAGATCTGAAGATTCTTGGGTGGCCGCAAAGGATCTTGGGGCAGGCGCATGCGTAGTTCAGATCTTCGGTCGGGAGACGAGGAGAGACACAGGGTTAGTTGATGCAGCAGCGTGCACCCGTACAGACTCCATGGGACAGGAATTGCCAGTTAAGAGAGGGGAGTCAGCGCTGGATCAGAGACAGGCACCAGCGCTGGAGGGACTCCTGAAAATTACTGTAAAGAGGAAGGTGATTGGATCAAGAGGCATCATTTAAGGTAAGTCCTTACACTAGCATTGGGGAGGGGGGGAATGATCCTTTAATGTCACTTTAAAGGAAACTTGTATTCAGTGAAATATTGAGATGGCAGTTGATGATCTCCTTAAAAGGTTAGCCCACTGGCTGTCTAGGACTTTAATCCAAAACTGCCTTAGTCAAATATCTAGAAGCAGAATCCCGAAATAAAAGTTAGAGGAAGTCAGAGTTACTGATCTCACTACTTGTTCATGATCAAAGCTTATTTGACAAGGAGAGCAGGACTTACTCTGCTTTCTAGGGATGAAATACTTATGTTTAAAATGACTTTGTCCCCTAAATAAAATTGCAAATAAAGATGTTAGCCAAAGCAATTAAATACTCACCTGTTCTATATCCTAAACTACATTAACATGTTAAAGCCTATATTACTGGAATTTAAAGTTTTAGAGGGTGATTTACAAAAGGGTGAAGAGCTTGCAGAAGGCAGGAGAAGTGAACAATCTAGGCCAAAATAGCTGATTTGGAAAAATACTCCAATTCAGCTTTCCTGCTAGTTCAGCTATGTTGTCCTAGATTGTTCACTTCTCCTGCCTTCTCCAAACTCTTCACCCTTTTGTGAATAACCCTGTTAGTGATTGGGCATAGATCCACCTTAAGCCATTGGACCAGCAGAACACCTAGGGAAGTAGAATTTCAGGTGGAGCGGTAAACAGTGGCACCCTTACTGTTCCCTTTGAGACGGGTGGTCTGTTCACGTTTCCCTGTCAGTTTTTTAGACACATCTGATCAGAAGCACAATGTTAATCTATTGTCAGCTATATCTAAACGGATGTGTGTCTGTTTGCATCCAATTACCACTGACTCTCTCTGTTGAGGTTCGGAACAAAACATGGAGTTCAGTTTCGGTGAACCTGATTGTGACAAATTAGAAGTAATCTGATGTAAATGGACACATGTCCACAAAAATCCGACTCCCCAAAGACCTAACATGGGTCCGTACAGCTCAGATTTTTTTCTCTTTAACAATATGGAGGAAATAACTAAACAGACATGGATGTCACAAGAGTGACATCTATCCGTTCTGTTCTGATCAGAAAGTGATATAGCAGTTATGTAGTAGCATACTATAGGCTGGCTTTGTTAACTTGATTGAAACAAAGGTGTTTTTTTTTTAGTTTGCCATTAAATTAGTTTTGTACTTCCAAAGATTACTGGAGAACAACATTCTTTTTTTTCGCATTGCATTGGTGTTTGATACTCTTCTTAAAAGACATATGTACTCAATGAAGCAATTCTCAATTGGCCAATCGAAATATACATTGTATTACTTCTGTCACAGAAGTTACTTTTGGTTTCAATTATGGCAAGTTTACATAAAAATTATCATTTCTAATTTTTTCATATTTTATTTTTAAGTGTGTAAATATTATAGTATAAGAGAAATGTTCTTGTTGCTATCTAGCACAGCACAGTTGAACTTTTACACTTCCTTGATTTCAGTTAATGTCTCACAAAAAAATACCATTATTTAGCTGGATAAACCTGAGGCTCTTACAAATTTCTAGAATTCTTTACCATTTGTAGAACCACAGGACTTCTCTATAAAATATTAATTTATTAATACCCAAAGTCATCAAATCTTACTGCCCTGAGAGTATTGCAAACATTGCCTAAATGTTTTTCTGAGCTCCTTACAAACATTTTGTCACTTCATTTGATGTCTGTAACTGACATACTACGTGTCATTTTCTCTTCTTTATATTAAAATGGACAGTATGAAAAATGCAGTGCCTTCCTACTCTGACCATCCTGCACACAAAAACAAATAGGTGGCTATTTTTGTATTTTATTACATGACTTAACTCATGTGAACTGAAGGTATACACACCTTCTGTAGATGCTCTACAATCATTTTTCTTTTCAATCTATTAATTAATATTGAGATTTTCTGCTTACAACATTTTAGGTGATGTTAAATACTTTATAAATTAAGTTTATTGAGTATTTTTGAAAAATATAAGAGCTATACAAGTGTATTTAAATCTTATTGGATTAATCTTTAGAAGACAATCAGTATATTCAAATGTGATTTCATGAAATTGTGTATGATTCATTTAATTAGATTGATCACTCAAGACCAAACCTTCCTGTTTCTAATAAGGATTTTCTGCTTACTATTGCCTACAATCTCCTGTATCTTTGATTTATTGCTTATTCCTTTTAAACTGTACACAGGAAATGTAATTGCAGCACTTAGCAATTGAAAAAACAACTCAGTTATTTAGCAATGTGTACTGGACAAGCAAAAATAAATCACTTGTTTGAGAATTTCACATAGTCTAAAAATGCAATATTTGTTGCTTTTTAATTTCAGAGACTCAATTGTTTTTGTGCCTTTCTTTGGGACTCTGTCAGTTCTATCCTAGACACCACATTATGTTTGTAAATATAATAATTTACTGTCATTGTCAACCAATATTGGATTCCACTATAGCCCTAAAGTTCTTAAAGTTTGAATATGTTGTTATATTTGCAGAACATTTTGTAACCTTCACTGCCAGTAGTCACATATGTAAAGGTTCTTTAAGGGGCTATGTTTTCTGTTTTCCATCCTAAGGGGGTGTCTGCAACAGGCTATTCCTTCTTTTATTAGAGAGTTGTCCTGCTGTCAAGAGATGGTTTTATCAGTATTCCCAACCCTGGAGCAGCTTTGGAATGTTTGTTGTCTTTCGAAAGGGTAAGAATAAGGGATACCCCCCTGATGGAGACATAAAAGTGAAATAACATTCAGATTCATATAGTATAACATAACAAAGAGAGAGAGAGAAATAGAGAGAGCAACTGAATCCAAAACCTTTTTTGTAAGGACCTGTTATGTTTGTTGGAAAGGTAGAAAATATTCTTCATTAAAGCACTTTATTTTTCTTACTCCATTGTGTGCCTCTATTTTACTTCTATTTCACTAAAAGGAGTACCTGCCTAGAAAATTCAGGGTTGAACTGAAGCAATGACTGAACACAAGGTAAAGAGAGAGAAAGTTTAGAGAGGGATACTATTTGGAGTACCATGAGTGAATCATACGGTAATTTTTTAAAGACTACAATATTTTTGCACCCATTTGAAACTGCTTCTATCCCCCACTATATGGACATGGAGGATTGTGTTGGTTTAATGCAAACTCTAACTAGTGGATTCTTGTGGTAGGTAATACACATTTTTATGACATTCAGAAAACTATATTAAAATAGAGCATGAATTATTCTTGCTGATTACTGGCATATTATAATAATATCAGATTTCCTTGATATGTACTGTATGTCAATCAGCTGGAGGGGACTCTCCATTGTATATCCCTGCCCTCTGCTGCCAGACTTTTTAGCAGGCATTTTTTGCTTATCCGGCATCATGATGGGTCTATTTTCATATCAAGTAAGATAATGAATGTGTAAATATATGTTTCATATTTTACAAATGAATCAATGCTAAATATTGATTTTCTATATTGAATAGTTCCTCACATAACTCGTGAGGAAGCAGAATATATCTGTGAAATGCAGTGAGTCAATTCCATCCAACTGCAGTTACTCTAATGAGAGTTGAGAACATGTTTTGGAATATGACTTCATATCTATGTAATTTAATGTGTGAAAATAACATTTGGATGTGGATAGAGCGAGGCACTCAGAGAAGATTACATGGCGAGTTTTACTTCATGGCACACTATGGGGTCTATTCACAAAGCTGCTGAGGGCAGCCGAGTGAATGACCAATCAGAAGTGAAGTGAGCCGAACACTGTTTGGCTATTCACTTCAGGCTGGTACGGCTGATTTCAGAGTTTGTATTGCTTTTAAACTGTTGTGTATAAAAAAAATTGCTTGTTAAACAATCGTACACTGTCTGTGTGCGAGTACCTTAAAAGTCTGGTTTTATTTAACAAGTATTAGATTGAGATTTTATGGAATGTGGCATCCCTAAAAGAATCAACCTGCCAAATATACCTACAATGAAATATCTGTAAACAAACTAAAACAGAGTATATATTTAAGACACAGAGGGATTGATTTACTAAAGGCAAATAAAGGCACTTTGCAAGGGAATCTGCACTTTGCAGGGGAAGTTTCCTCTGATCTTAGTGAATTTGGTGAAATTATACTTTGCAAACTATACTCAATTTTGTGCAAGGGAAATAAAAAACAGCATTTTTACTTGCACATGACTGGGTGATAGAAGTCAGTAGAGCTTCACCTCATTCACTTAGCTAAGGGAAAACTCCCCCTGCCAAGTGCAAATTCCCTCGCAATGTGAGCAGCCTATTTGCCTTCAATAAATGAACCCCAAAATGTGAGAACCCTTGAACTATGAATTAGACAATCATCAACCATGGAACAAGCTATCAGGTATTGCAATAGTATTGCAAAATGCCAGTGGAATTTTCCATATAAAAACCGGGACCCCAGAGGCAATCTATAATGGGAAAATGTACTTCTGTCTCTAAAGTTGTCCAAGCATTCCTAGATTGAGTTGCTAAACCTGAACATTATGCAACAGAGTATTTATCAGATTACCCATGAGTTGACTTATGATGACTGCATATGCCGACAGATGTAGTTTTGATCACCATATCAATCTATAGTTTAAACGTGTGGTTTTCAAGGGTCAATAATATGAATAGAAGGCTGATAATAAAAATAACCAAATTCACTATTGTACTGCATTCTGCATTCTGCAACTGTAGCTCTCTCTCTCTCTCTCTCTCTCTTTGTAAGCATTCTCTTTCGGCTTTATACAATAGTTTATTATGATTTGGTTGGAGTACTGATTTGTGACTGGTTCTAACTATATACTCTTTGGGAGATTTTGTACTTTTTTTAGTGAAAGGAATGAGAACACAGGCCTTTCAATGTCATTTCCTACTATAAGGTATATAAAACTCTTGCACTATAATTGTAGGCAACCAACTTTTCAGCTGCAACCTATATAAAGATACAAAGATATGCTCAGCCATACAAATCCTGCCTACTTATGCTTGCTATCCCCTGATGGGTTTGAAAGGCAGTTTCTGCTGATGCTTTTAGACCCTTCACTTCAACTTATCTTTACTTAACATGGATTTTCTATGTACCTTAAGTGAAGTGATCCAACCTGGCTCAGAAGTGCTCTCATTTATTAGAATTATCTTAATCCAGCAATATACTACCTGTGTAGGAATAACCAGAGTTTGTAAAATACAGGAAGAATTAAACTGCACATCAAACTTTTATAGCATATACCTGAACATGCATTGCAGAGAATGCAGATGTGTAGTATCTGTTATAGTCCCATTTTTATGTCCACATAAAGCTGTATTCTTCTAGGCATATACCGTATAAAAATTTTTTTTTTAGCATTAGATATATTTTTGTTAAGTGCATGCTAAGCATTGTGTAAGCGTACCACATCCAGGTATTAATTAACTTTCACAGGGACCACATTACTCTGCCTGACAATGCCTCTATGTCAGCATTTACTTCCTGGACTATGATGCTGATTCAGTGATGACACTGTAAATGCTGGTGCTTGTGCTGTTCTTGATTGTGTTACCACATTGTGTGATGCAAATCAGCCTCCTGATATAGCCTCATACCTTGGTACAAAGGTTACGTGTTACAACACTACAATGTTGCAGTCTGATCACCGAGAGAAAATAATGACATCTTCTCAGTCTAGGCCTAGTCACTTGATTGGTCTACTTTCAAATGCTAATTTTTTCTTATTCTTTTCGCATGTTGTGACATATTATAAATGTAATGATAGGTTCCCTCTGAGTGTTAAAAAGTTGAAATACCGCATTAGCAGCAAAGACCAAGCCCTCTAATTATGCACCTGGAGTCTTTTCTTGGGGAAAAATGCCTCTAGACCGCATTGGAACGCAAGCCGCCGGGCTCCCTGCGTTTAGGAGCGGGAGGGGGGTGTTGTGTTGTATTGAAGTCAAGGGCACCACAGCCACGCCCCCCCGCCCTCAATGTGATTGCCCGCACCCGGAACACAGGCACATTAATGCCTGTGTTCCGATCCAGCGTGATCTGCAAAAATCTGCAAAAATGCAGCATTTTTGCAGATCGCACTGGACTGGAACGCAGGCACTAATGTGCCTGCATTCCTGGTGCGGCGATTGCAATGGGGGCGTGGCTGCGGTGCCATTGACTTCAATGCACTGCCATGCCTCCTCCCGCCCCTGAATGCAGGTGTTTTTTCGTTGGTAGATCTTATTGAGCTCGTCATTTGAAAAGTAGATCTCCAGACGAAAAATTGTGGGCGCCCCTGGTTTAAAGTGACACTAAACTTAGGAGTTAAATCTTAAAACTGCATTCAAGTACCTTAACTATTAACACAAATGTATCTTATTTGTCTATCACTCGGCTGTAGGTCATCAAATCATCTCTGAATTCATGCTGACACTGCCCTTCCCTCTGGAGGGTGACTACTTTTGTTCTCCATGGTCCCTGTGTGTGTTGTAAAGTAGCCTCTGATTCAAACTCTCGTGATGGACTACAATCTCAATACAAATTAGTAAACTAAATGTGAGATTGTTGTGAGCACAAATTCAGAGATGATTTGAGGATCTACATTTTCAATGCATTTTTAAGATTTAACTCCTTAGTGTCACTGAGTTTAGTGTCACTTTAACCCATAATTGTGATCATTTTTGACATTCAATTTTGGGGCTTCCTAACTGAGAAGACTTTTTGGACTTTTATAAATGGGTCGGGTACATATGCAATTTGATTCTTATGCAAAGAGCAAATCATAATTGAAAGTCTTCTTTAAATTTAGAAAGTCTTTTCTAATTTATTTACATTTTCTTTACCTTTCAATATCGTAACATTTTTGCATGTATTATTGTCTGTCTTCCAACTAAGATTTTCCCGCCCACAATGTGTGAATCTTGATGCCGTTGCCCAGATAAAAAGCAAATGTTACAAAGGGCACTAAGAAAATCATTGTGCAGGGACCTAGCTGACAGCTCTGTATCCCACTGGGGGATTTAGACCCATACATAAAAAGCCAAGTGATATTCTAACTAGAAATGCATAATAGCATATTTTCCTTAATGGTCAAATATAGCAAAAAGCTTTAAAATAACTGTTAATGATGCTGGTTACGACACTGACGTACTAACTACCTAATGGCTGCAAACATAAGCAGCTTATTTTTTTAACTAGGCTTAGAAGGCCTAGTAGATGTAAAACTGTTCTTAGAATTTTTCACTGTGATGAACTTTGTTTATCAAAAGCCATAAGCATTGCACAGCAGAGCTAGCAAATTGTAGGATTTAATACAAGATGTGCTCTCTCAAGCAAGTCCTTCTGCCTGATTCATGAAAAGCACTCGGTTACATTAATATGATGTGCGTCTCTTATGTAGCGGAGATTTTCTTGTCTACCTAGTTATATAAACATTTCCTGTGATATCTCTTGTTTTTTTAGGGCTGGCTTCAGATGGCAAGTTACAAGTCTTACTTTAATGCTCCTTTGTTCTTGTACATATCTGTTCTTCTGCCATTTCTGTGTAGTACAATAGTGCATGTTTATACATTCATGACAAGCAGACATACCGCTTTTGCTGTCATTCCCCAGCACCCTCTGTATAGACCCTGAACAGTACTTGATGCTTTGGGACCTTTAAGGCATAGCAGATAAAATGCACTGTTGCCTCCCTCCAGCAATGCTCATTACAAGCAGACTTGAGTTTGGGATGTTTGGAAACTGAACAAGCTGTAATGTTAAAATGAGAAGAATGAAATTCATGGGATGGAATCTCTTTGATTCAGCAATTGTTAACTACCCAAGGGGGAATGAAACTGTCCAACTGCAGAAACTTTATCAGCACTTAAAGACAGATAAAGTTTTGAAAGCTTTGCATAGCTTAATCATGTATATAATTTGCAGCATTTCTTATCTTCCTAATTGGTACTATAATTATCCCTACTTATAAATGCAGTTACAAAGGTCAACAGCAATATTTAGAAAAGCAGTAGTGACTTATGCTCATTAAATTAGGGACATATTTATCAAGCGGTGAAATTTAAATCCCCTAACATTTTCACAAACATTTTCAGAGTGATATTTATTTAGTGATAATGAATAACTAGCAAAATTACATAACAAAATTATAATAAAAAATCCAAACATTAAGTTCAAGTAAAAATGAAAACACATTTAAGTGAATGAATGAAAAAAAAACACTTTTAATGTTATGCATTCATGCAAGATTCAACAACTGTCACTCAGATTTACACACTTTTCCAAATTTAACCAACTAGAAAAATGTGTGAATCTTAGGCAAAAATTGTATGAATCTTATGTAATTTTTTTAATAGAACTCCGAGAGGGTTATTCACCAAAGAGCCGAAGGATCCAGCCAGGCCCTTCTTTCATATTGATCGGACGCTGGGCAAACATTTTCTTCCCCCCGGACCCCTTACCAAGAAAAAAAAACCATAGTAATTATGTCTAATCATGGCTTTCTACTATCATGCATTGTAATTCTATCAATCATGTTAGGGGCCTACTAAAAGGAATGACAGAATGGAATGCCCATAGACTTTGACAGGGGAAGAGAATGCCCATAGACTATTATGAAGCCAAACGGAATGCCAATAGAGTATAATGGGAAGCATAGTATCAGATATTTTGTAGGCAAATCTGAAAAAGATATCAACTTATCCTTTACCACAGATCTTCCCCATGTATAGTAACATCTTTTACAATTGAAATAACTTTGGATTTTTCCTGTTTTCTATGGAATGACAGGTGAATAGCACAATGGAATGCCCATAGAGTATAATGGGAAGAAAGATGGGCCTTGGAGTCGAGAACCATATGACACATCAAATAAATCTTTAGCAGGCATACTCTCCAAGCACAGTAGCATTGATCTAAATTGAGATTAGGTGGGATTATCATTATTTTCTATGGAATGAAAAGTGTGAATGACACCAAGAATGCCCATAGACTATAATGAATGCCCATAGAGTATAATGGGAAGCATAGTATCAGATAATTTGTAGGCAAATCTGAAAAAGATATCAAGTTATCCTTTACCACAGATTTTCCCCGTGTATAGTAACATCATTTACAATTGAAATAACTTTGGATTTTTCCTGTTTTCTATGGAATGACAAGGGTGAATGACACCAAGAATGCCCATAGAGTATAATGGGAAGAAAGATGGGCCATGGAGTCGAGAACCATATGACACTTCAAATAAATCTAAATCTAATAAATTATAGTCTATGGGCATTCTTGGTGTCATTCACACTTGTCATTCCATAGAAAATAATAATAATCCCACCTAATACGTATAAAAATTTTTTTTTTAGCATTAGATATATTTTTGTTAAGTGCATGCTAAGCATTGTGTAAGCGTACCACATCCAGGTATTAATTAACTTTCACAGGGACCACATTACTCTGCCTGACAATGCCTCTATGTCAGCATTTACTTCCTGGACTATGATGCTGATTCAGTGATGACACTGTAAATGCTGGTGCTTGTGCTGTTCTTGATTGTGTTACCACATTGTGTGATGCAAATCAGCCTCCTGATATAGCCTCATACCTTGGTACAAAGGTTACGTGTTACAACACTACAATGTTGCAGTCTGATCACCGAGAGAAAATAATGACATCTTCTCAGTCTAGGCCTAGTCACTTGATTGGTCTACTTTCAAATGCTAATTTTTTCTTATTCTTTTCGCATGTTGTGACATATTATAAATGTAATGATAGGTTCCCTCTGAGTGTTAAAAAGTTGAAATACCGCATTAGCAGCAAAGACCAAGCCCTCTAATTATGCACCTGGAGTCTTTTCTTGGGGAAAAATGCCTCTAGACCGCATTGGAACGCAAGCCGCCGGGCTCCCTGCGTTTAGGAGCGGGAGGGGGGTGTTGTGTTGTATTGAAGTCAAGGGCACCACAGCCACGCCCCCCCGCCCTCAATGTGATTGCCCGCACCCGGAACACAGGCACATTAATGCCTGTGTTCCGATCCAGCGTGATCTGCAAAAATCTGCAAAAATGCAGCATTTTTGCAGATCGCACTGGACTGGAACGCAGGCACTAATGTGCCTGCATTCCTGGTGCGGCGATTGCAATGGGGGCGTGGCTGCGGTGCCATTGACTTCAATGCACTGCCATGCCTCCTCCCGCCCCTGAATGCAGGTGTTTTTTCGTTGGTAGATCTTATTGAGCTCGTCATTTGAAAAGTAGATCTCCAGACGAAAAATTGTGGGCGCCCCTGGTTTAAAGTGACACTAAACTTAGGAGTTAAATCTTAAAACTGCATTCAAGTACCTTAACTATTAACACAAATGTATCTTATTTGTCTATCACTCGGCTGTAGGTCATCAAATCATCTCTGAATTCATGCTGACACTGCCCTTCCCTCTGGAGGGTGACTACTTTTGTTCTCCATGGTCCCTGTGTGTGTTGTAAAGTAGCCTCTGATTCAAACTCTCGTGATGGACTACAATCTCAATACAAATTAGTAAACTAAATGTGAGATTGTTGTGAGCACAAATTCAGAGATGATTTGAGGATCTACATTTTCAATGCATTTTTAAGATTTAACTCCTTAGTGTCACTGAGTTTAGTGTCACTTTAACCCATAATTGTGATCATTTTTGACATTCAATTTTGGGGCTTCCTAACTGAGAAGACTTTTTGGACTTTTATAAATGGGTCGGGTACATATGCAATTTGATTCTTATGCAAAGAGCAAATCATAATTGAAAGTCTTCTTTAAATTTAGAAAGTCTTTTCTAATTTATTTACATTTTCTTTACCTTTCAATATCGTAACATTTTTGCATGTATTATTGTCTGTCTTCCAACTAAGATTTTCCCGCCCACAATGTGTGAATCTTGATGCCGTTGCCCAGATAAAAAGCAAATGTTACAAAGGGCACTAAGAAAATCATTGTGCAGGGACCTAGCTGACAGCTCTGTATCCCACTGGGGGATTTAGACCCATACATAAAAAGCCAAGTGATATTCTAACTAGAAATGCATAATAGCATATTTTCCTTAATGGTCAAATATAGCAAAAAGCTTTAAAATAACTGTTAATGATGCTGGTTACGACACTGACGTACTAACTACCTAATGGCTGCAAACATAAGCAGCTTATTTTTTTAACTAGGCTTAGAAGGCCTAGTAGATGTAAAACTGTTCTTAGAATTTTTCACTGTGATGAACTTTGTTTATCAAAAGCCATAAGCATTGCACAGCAGAGCTAGCAAATTGTAGGATTTAATACAAGATGTGCTCTCTCAAGCAAGTCCTTCTGCCTGATTCATGAAAAGCACTCGGTTACATTAATATGATGTGCGTCTCTTATGTAGCGGAGATTTTCTTGTCTACCTAGTTATATAAACATTTCCTGTGATATCTCTTGTTTTTTTAGGGCTGGCTTCAGATGGCAAGTTACAAGTCTTACTTTAATGCTCCTTTGTTCTTGTACATATCTGTTCTTCTGCCATTTCTGTGTAGTACAATAGTGCATGTTTATACATTCATGACAAGCAGACATACCGCTTTTGCTGTCATTCCCCAGCACCCTCTGTATAGACCCTGAACAGTACTTGATGCTTTGGGACCTTTAAGGCATAGCAGATAAAATGCACTGTTGCCTCCCTCCAGCAATGCTCATTACAAGCAGACTTGAGTTTGGGATGTTTGGAAACTGAACAAGCTGTAATGTTAAAATGAGAAGAATGAAATTCATGGGATGGAATCTCTTTGATTCAGCAATTGTTAACTACCCAAGGGGGAATGAAACTGTCCAACTGCAGAAACTTTATCAGCACTTAAAGACAGATAAAGTTTTGAAAGCTTTGCATAGCTTAATCATGTATATAATTTGCAGCATTTCTTATCTTCCTAATTGGTACTATAATTATCCCTACTTATAAATGCAGTTACAAAGGTCAACAGCAATATTTAGAAAAGCAGTAGTGACTTATGCTCATTAAATTAGGGACATATTTATCAAGCGGTGAAATTTAAATCCCCTAACATTTTCACAAACATTTTCAGAGTGATATTTATTTAGTGATAATGAATAACTAGCAAAATTACATAACAAAATTATAATAAAAAATCCAAACATTAAGTTCAAGTAAAAATGAAAACACATTTAAGTGAATGAATGAAAAAAAAACACTTTTAATGTTATGCATTCATGCAAGATTCAACAACTGTCACTCAGATTTACACACTTTTCCAAATTTAACCAACTAGAAAAATGTGTGAATCTTAGGCAAAAATTGTATGAATCTTATGTAATTTTTTTAATAGAACTCCGAGAGGGTTATTCACCAAAGAGCCGAAGGATCCAGCCAGGCCCTTCTTTCATATTGATCGGACGCTGGGCAAACATTTTCTTCCCCCCGGACCCCTTACCAAGAAAAAAAAACCATAGTAATTATGTCTAATCATGGCTTTCTACTATCATGCATTGTAATTCTATCAATCATGTTAGGGGCCTACTAAAAGGAATGACAGAATGGAATGCCCATAGACTTTGACAGGGGAAGAGAATGCCCATAGACTATTATGAAGCCAAACGGAATGCCAATAGAGTATAAATGGGGGCCGGGGAAGGAGCTAACTTTAGGATGCGATCGTGCAGATCGCATAGGACAATACGTTATGACATTGCTGTATACGGTCGCTGCCATAACGTATTGTACTATGCGATCCGATCGGCAATTTTCTGCGGGCAGCGGGCTCAAGGGGCAGATGCTCTGGGCCCCACAACCTTGATTGGGCCCGGGGCAAGTGCCCTCTTTGCCCTGCGTTAAAGACGGCCCTGGATCCAGCTGTAGCTTTGGCTGATCCTTCAGCTCGCTTTGGATGCCGGAGCCCTTCGGTTCAGATGAACTGAAGAACTGCTGTATGGGGTATTCACAATAGCCCGTAAAGCACCCGAAGGAAGCCGAGCGGCTAAGCCGAGCCGAATGCAAATGCTTGCCGAATGCAACTCGGCTGAGCTGTAGTGACAGCCGAAGCATGGCGAAAGGTTGGCCGAAGCCGACCGTTCACCATGCAAATGACAACTGGGCGGAGCCAGCTGTTATCTCATGGCTGGCTCCACCCAGTTGTTGTCCTTCAATGACAGCCCAGCGTCCTCAAGGACAACATGACACTACATGACAACAGTGATGTCACAGCTGGCTCCGCCCATTTGCTTTGATCTGTCTGGGACCTGCGGGCAGACTGGCACGAGGCGAGGACAAATGTAAACAGATGGGCAGAGATGTTACCGCTAGCTCCGTCTAATTGTTTATTTAATTCTGCCATGGGAGTTCACTGTGTGCGATCGGGTCGGCGGGCGTCAGGGTTTTTTTTTAAATTATTTTTTATTTATTACTTTAATTTTTTTATTTCGCCGAGTTGTCATCGACAACGATGGGCCATCATGATTGACCTTAGGATTACGTCGGTGGATCAATTTTTAGGGGTTGGGATTTTTTTTTTTTTTAAATAAAGGACTTGTCAAAAATTCTTTGTTGCTTTTTTATTTAAATTAAAGGATTTTTGATTAAAGTCTGGTCTTTTTATTTAACTTTTATTTAATCCATTAGTGAATGGGTAGGCCCTTACTCATTTATAAGGAAGGGTGCATCTGGGTTTGGTTGCAGGCTGGCTGGCAGACTGAGGCTGGGGAATTTTTGTGTTTTTGTATTGTTGTAAGCCTTCCCAATGTGCGCCCTGCTATAAAGGCCGGTTATAGATTCATGCATGTACCATTTTTTCTAGTTTGACTATTTTGGGTTAGGGGGACGCACTGGAGTCCCAGCGTGCATTTTTGGTTGCTGGGCCTCCAGTGCGTCCCTGCACCTTATCAGGAGGAGTTGGCTACCTCCAGGTACACCTGCATGTAATTTATCAACTTCATTAATATGCTCACACTTGGAGACTCAGATACATAGAGTTAGGACCACACTTTGCAGAGGTGCCTTGGCTCGGCAGTGTGGCTTCTACATATTTTTGTCCAAAAATTTGTGCAAATAAAACCTCTGATTTTAATGCATACTGTTGACAGGGCTACTTGTTTGGTTGCTGTCTGGCTGGCAGGCTGAGGCTGGGGAATGTTTGTGTTTTTGTATTGTTGTAAGCCTTCCCAATGTGCGCCCTGCTATAAAGGCCGGTTATAGATTCATGCATGTACCATTTTTTCTAGAGTGGACACCCTGCTCAATCCCCCCCTTTCCTGCCCTGCCAGGCCTGTGCTCGGATCAAGGGTTTGGTTGGGAATTTGAGGGGGGGCCCACTTTTTTTCCACCCATTTTTGGGGTGGGGATCCTCCTTAAAATTCCTACCAGACCTTAAGGGTATGACTGGGGGGGAACCCCACGCACTTTGTTTACTTTTTTTACATGGGTCCCTTCTAAAATTGCTACCAGACCTAAAGGGCCTGATATGACCTTTGGGGGAACCTCAAATGGTGTCACTCCTAACTTTCCTACCAGATCTAAAGGGTCTGGTATGGTTTGGGAGGGGGGCCCTATGCTGTTTTTCTTTAATTTTGTTTATTATTTTCTTAACTTTTTTAAACTTTTTCTTTTTTTTATATTTATTTAAATCATTTTTAAACATTTTTTTTCATTAGTTTACACCTTTTCACCTCGGAGGTAGCGAGCAGAATAGTCGAGCCGAATGCCGCTTGGCAGCATTCAGCTATTCACTCACTGCTGTTCGGCCACTATGAGAATAGGGGCGAACGGCAGGGAGAGAACTGCCGGAGCTTCGGCTCAGCCGATCCAGATGTTGAATCGACTGAGTCAAACTCCTTCTGCACTTTGGCTCATCCGAACATGCAGAGCATGTTCGGCTGACCAAAGGCAGCCGAAGGCAGCGATGCATGGCTGATTTTAACCGATTGTCACGTACCTTAGGAGAGTCTGAGATGTTGAGTGCGGCCTGGATGGGTACAGGGGCACTGGGGCACAGAGGGGCAGGAGTGCCAGTAGTAGCTGAAACTGATGAGCAGGAGTAGCAGAGAGTGTTGTAAGTCCAGCAGGCAAGGATTGCAGAGTAGTCAGGACAGGCCGAGGTCATCAATGTGCAGGCAATGCAGTACAGGGGGTAAGCAGGAGAATCGTCAAGAACAAGTCAAGGGTCAATCACTGGAGAGAAGCAGAAGAGTCAAGTCAAGCCAGGTTAGAAACAGAAGCAATTCAGGAACAGGATACAGGGACACAGGGAAGCCGACAATCTGACAGCAAAGGAGGTTTGTTAGCCGCAGCCTTATATAGCCCAGAGGGCACCAAAAACTCAAACAACACGTCGGCGCATTTTTTTTTTTTTTTTAGCAAATTATTTTTATTGGTATATAACATATCAATTTCAATACAAGTGTAGGTATAGCCCTCCAAGTGGGTGTAAAAGAACACATTAGAAAATGAACAGCAGACACGTCGGAGCATTTACGCAGAGACGCTGCACGTGATACAACTCTATTAGCTGCACTATGCGCATGCACAAACTGCCGTGAAAGAATTCTGGCTCCAACTCTGGCTCTGGCTTCCTGACATCGATGTACGGCTGAAATCAGCCTTACTGAGCTGAAGTGAATAGTCGTTTGGCTATGTACACTTCGGCTGTGTTATTTACTCGGCTGCCTTCGACAGCTTAGTGAAAAACCCTCTTAGAAACAACAAAATAAACAGAACATTCAGATCATTCCTACCTCCCATTTTTGACCCTTTATATTCACTAGAGGATATTGGAAGGCACATATTTTGAGTGATTATAATGTACACCTTGAGCCTATTTAGATGTGAATTTAAAGTGTATCTAAAGCCAAAGCTCTTTGGTAGGAGAGGGGTGTTATCTATCCTGTCAGGATTCTTTTTCTGTCTGTGTTCTGGCTGAAGAGATTCAACTGCTCTACTTGTTTTTGGTGACCATTGTCACTATATAACACTATTGTCACTAGGACTAGGCATGAGTTTGGGTTTGGGTCGACCATGAGTTCAAACCAAACCGTCATCACTCACAGTTCAAAAAAACAAATGCAATTGTTCACTGCCTTAGCAACCACTTAGCATTAATGGACATCCTGGTCACCTGACCACAGTTCCAAGACCAGGATGTCCATTAATGCTAAGTGGTTGCTAAGGCAGTGAACAATCACATTTGTTTTTTTGAACTGTGAGTGATGACAGTTTGGTTTGAACTCATGGTCGACCCGAACCCAAAACTAATGCCTAGTCCTAGTGGTGAGTTATATATTATCGTATACCACCTTTTGTGCTTACAGTGCACAGTCCTTTTTTAGGACTACTTTTTGTGTTTGTCGGCAACAATCCATATTGCTGTTTGGCCACAGCACACAGAGGAGGTTGTGAAATGGCTAACCTAGCATTCTCATCTCCCTCCTCTGTTCAGATGCAGGGCAGCGCATTTTTATTAGCAGCTACAAGAATACTTATTTTTGGAAGTGGAAGTAAAGAGCGCCAGGACCATAGAGGAAGGAAACAACAGGCAGGGAGAAGCAACTACCATCGATATTTCAGCAGCTATTGCTCACTGCACAGTGTATGCTAAAGCTAGCCATACACCTATAGATTTTCTGCAGATTTTCTGCAGATTTTCTATGGTCAGATGGAAAAAGTGCAACAGATTCCTCCATCTATGCTAAACTGTTTGGATGGAGGATTCTCCCTCTGGGCCAAGGTGCTCGACTCTGCTGGCTCTCAAAATACCTGAACTAGGGATGTCCAGATACCAGTTCAGATACCAGTGTCGATACTTGGCATTTTCATGACAGCTAACAGGGTTGCAGCGGTTGTAGCTGGGAACTGGTTCTGGCTCTCCACTACTGTCCTGAAACCATTAGTCTGTATTGTTTTAGAAAAACTGTCACATGACAATAAACAAAAATGTATCAGTACTTGTATCTGTGAGAAGGATGTACTAATCCAAATAACAGCTGCCTCCTAACTTTTGAATTTTTCTCTAGTCTAGTCCTGGAAAAAATATCTGTACATGTACTTGTACCGAGTTGTTGAGGTATTTTGACAGCCAGCGGGGCTGACTAGCAAGATACTGAAACTTTGCCCAGGGGGAGATTCCTTCATCCACACAGTTTAGCATAGATTAGTGGTCTCAAAGTACCGGCCCGCGAGCCGGTAATATGTGGCCCGCAGCCAGCTCACAAGTCAGCGCTCACGGATCCCGTACCAGACTTGGGGGAGCAGCTATACAGTCTGCATCCCTGCATAGCTGCTACTGTGCCAGCACTCAGATCCTTTCGGCCAGTGCTCTGATATCTTTCAGTAAACACTGGACGAAAAGGATTGATTGGCAAGGTCTGCAGCAGACCTTACCAATCAACCACTAGATCACCAAAGCTCAATCGTGCCTCCTTACAGCCTCCTCCCTACAACCGCTCTCATGGTTCTGAGGAAGGGGGCATGCCCCAGAAACGCGTTAACCCTGCCACTGCTGCTGGAAGACGACTTCAGTCTTGAGCTGACTTGGCTGCGCTGTGGCTACTGATGGGCGATAGCACCGTGTGTATATACGTGTCCATAGTACCAAACTGGATACAGTTACATTTTATTTTAAAGAAATGAGATTTGGCAAGCAGCCCCCTTGGGAGAAAAACATTTGTCGAGTAGCCCCAGTGAATTGAGTTTAAGATCCCTGACGCAGATGGAGGAATCTGCACTTTTTTCATGTGACCATAGGCTGATGGAAAATTGATAGGTGTATGGCCAGCTTAACTGTGATTGCTTAATTAAAACCTGCCCCTGTGAAATACAACAGTGCAGTCACCAGTATGCCCCATCTCACATCTACATCAGCATTCCAATTGCAGATCAAATAGTGCGTTTTACTGAGTGAGTGGAGTATGTTTTCCTGAATCTCTTCTCCAGGCCATTACATGTATTACCACTCTGTATCCAGACAGCCTGGCAGTAGCCAATTCTTGAACAGAATTTTTTTTTAAAGAATTAACATGGAGATTTATTTAAAATAGTCCATCTGCATTACATGACATTTTAGGATGTCAGTTCAGTCATATAATGATGACCTGGTGCTGAGATCCAATGAATATAACATATAAAATATGGCAAAATAATAGTCTCAGCACAAATAGGCACATCTGTAATGAAGACACACGTTAACAGTTCACTTAACCCACTTAAAAATAGATGGCATGGGATTAATGCCATCTGCTTTTCACTGCTTTAATTTTTCACTGGTGTTTCTCTTCATATATCCCCATTATATAAATAAACGAAATATTAAATAAAATATATACGCATGAATAAAAGAAATTACAGATATTACATGAAAAAAGAGTGCAATCTACTTAAAGTAAACTTGTACTTAGCACATGTACTGGCAAAGGAACAAGTTAAATTTACTGTATGGTGCATACATACCTTTTACTTACCTTTCCTACACTCTTTTGTCACTCCAATTTGCTGCCACCCAACCGATAAATATTTGATACTTCTAGGTATGAGAGGACATGTGCATATAAGGGACGATATCACGTCAAATAATGGGGAAGAAGTGGAAACTCTATGGCTGGAGCTAGATATGACGGACGCTAGCCGTAAACTTCTCGTGGGTATTTGCTATAAACCTCCAAATATAGGGGAAGAGGGAGAAGTCAATCTTCACTCACAGATAGGAATAGCTGGGAGAGAGGGCAATGTAGTCGTGATGGGTGACTTCAATTACCCAGACATAAATTGGGCCAATGGAACTTCGGGTTCGGCAAAGGCGGGGCGATTTTCTAAACACGTTGCGCGACAATTTCATGGACCAGATGTGGAGACTCCTACCAGAAAAAATGCCATCTTAATGCGCACTGCCTGCCTTCTCAAATATAGCACTTGATTCTTGAGTGACCCCCTATCTGGAGGTGGGGGGAACATGCATAGTCTGTGTAACTTTTGACTTGAAAACTCAGGTTGGTGTCAGCATATCGAAATGGCATGGGAGTGAATGAAAAGTAAATACATGCAATAAAAGCCGAAACCAGAAACCTTTCCACACTTAATGAAAAAAGTGACCTGACATTCTACTTCAATGTAGCGATTTTTATATATGTTAACATGCGGGAGTTTGGAACATGGCGTAAGACATTTGTAGCAGAGATTTGTAACAGTTACAGATCTGTCTGCTTAGTTTCTCTGTCAAAGGATAATGTACAAATAGTGAAAATGGTAAAATTATAATGAGATCCTCAGTCTGATGTTTTAGCATCCTGAGTAATTGCTTTATTCACGGAAGAATTTTTCACCGTTGGAACACATTGGACCATGCTTTATATAATAGTTTTGTGCCTTACTGTGAAATGCCTATATTTTGCTTGAATATGTGTCTTTTTCAACCAAGCTATGTATTTGGTCTGTCTGTTACGTTTAAGTTTGCTGATGTTTGGCAAGTGCCATTTGTGTTGTATATTTCTTAGGTTGGTTTCACACTGTTGCTTTGAGGTAATGTGTGTGTTACAGCAACAAGTGAAAATGCATGTTTATGCATTGGTGTGCTGTGGTGGCATTCATTCTCAATGGCACCCCAATGCCCCTTGCCAATGGATGTGTTTTGCAGTGCGCAACCACGCATGATGATGCACTACCCTGCAATGTGTTGCAAAAAATTGTATATGCACGTTTATGGTGCATTTTGGTTTGCTAAACAGCTTATTTAAATGAAAGGGCTGTTTTATGCAGTGCAAGAAAGCCCACACCATAATGCGTGTTGATGCATTGCAACAGTGTGAACCCAGCCCTATCATGTTCTTCTACATGTGTTAAATATTTTTAAGCCACATAATGACTCAAAAAATGTCTGGGTTGGAGGTGATGGTAGTAACAGCTCATGTGACAAATTAACCAGTTGCCGTCCGCCCGTTGAAAAAAAACGGATGTACGGCACAGCTGCATTGGCGTGTTGCCGTCTCCAGACAGCATTTTTTTCCTGCTGGCACGTGCACGTGCAGAAAAAACCCATGCAATGCATAGAGCTGTTACCGGCTGTTTAACATATACACGATCGGCGGCTCTATAGCCTGCCGATCGTGTATATCTGCTGGCTGCGTGCCCCCCCCCCTCAACTGCTGCCGCCGCCACCGCCCCTCCTGACCCCTCACCTTTAATCCCGGGATCCGCTGCCCCATCTGCGGCCCGAGACCGGCTCGGGAGGGCGTCAGGAGGAAGAGGGATGGGGAATCAGCTGCTTGCTGATCTCCCTCCGTACTGTGAATGCAGAAGTGATGTGTATTACATAATTTCCACATTCACCTGTCAGTCATCTGGCTGCTATAGATCTCTGCTTCATCAGCTTCTTTTGGGGTCCCCAGGTGACATTAGGGGTCCTAGAGACCCCTAATGTCTCCATAAAGAGGACCTGTCAGTGTACCTGTGTACCTGTGCTATTATATAGGGGGATTGTTATCCCCCTATGTAATAGCAATAACAATAAGTGTAAAAAAAAAAACATAAATACAAAAAAAAATAAAAATAAATAAAAGTCACATATAAAAAAAGTAAAAAAAAGCACCCCAAAATGTTTAAGTCCCCCGCATTTACACACATATAAACGTAAATATGCGTCCGGTGCCCCAGCGCGCGAAAACGCACACATTACATATCACCGCGAACGCCGCAGTGAGAGCAATCATTTTAGGGCCATCAATCACTGATAACACTAAACTGATGAGCGGTAAAAGCTTTTAAAGCGTCGCCTATAGTCAATCTTGGGTATTATGGTTTTTTGAGGTTTTCGCGTGCACACGCAATTTTAAGGCTTGACATGTTTGGTGTCCCCAAAAAATGGTATAAGATTATTTTTAGTACAGCGTGACTGAATAAACATCAGTCAAAGTACTGCAGCGTTGAATACTGAAAAATGGCCTGGCCAGGAAGGGGGTGTAACACCCTGGTCTTCAAGTGGGTAAAAAAACCCCACCCCCAAAACTGGGGGGGAAAACCGTGGGGCCCCCCCTAAAATTCCTACCAGACCCTTGATCCGAGCACAGGTCCGGCAGGGCAGGAAAGGGGGGGGCAATCGAGCGCCCCCCTCCCTGCGCCTTTCCAGGCCACATGCATCAGGAGGGTGTTCCTATGCCGATGGGGGCAAGGGCCTCTTCCCCACAACCCTGACCCGGTGATTATCTGCATGCAAGGGGGATTATTTGCAACGGGTGCCCCTTTAATTAAGGGGGCACCCAGATGCTCCCCCCCTTGTGAATGAGTAAGTGTTACTTGTACCTCTACGCATTCAATAAAGGGTTAAAATTCAAAGTAAATAAACAATGATAGTGTAGTTGTTTGCAGGGCACATAAATTGGTTTAGGATGATGTTAACTGACAAAAAATGCATCCCCATGACTTTGAATTTTTTTTTTCCCTATAGGGATTATTTTGGACACTTTCTAAAAGTCATACATGGTTGAAGAATACAGGAACTAAAAGGGAACATTTTTCTGTTATTATCCATGAGAAAAATGTCCTCCTAAAAAAGAAAGAAATTGGGCAGTAATTAGCAGTGATTATTATATTCATTTCAAAGTACACAATTTAAATCTTTGATCAGTTTAGCAGACAGTATTCTTGTAATTTAATGAGCACATGCTTGCTAGTACAGCAGTTTAAAACCCCAAATGCAGCTACCGTATATACTCGAGTATAAGCCGAGATTTTCAGCCCATTTTTTTGGGTGAAAAGTGCCCCCCTCGGCTTATACTTGAGTCAGCGCCAGCGCGACTTCTTAGTTACCTCGCCGAGCGTTGCGTCACTGCTGCTCGGTGTGCGGCGCTCCGAGCGGGGTCATCTGGCAGTCTCCGGGTCCTAATTTAGGTGGCCGGAGTAGCTGTGGCATCATAACATAAGTGCCTGTAAAAAAAAAAAGAAACATATGGGAAATAGTAAACTAAAGTTCATTTTCATGTGTAGACCATATACAAAATAACCTTTCCCTTACCAAAAACATTTTATAAGTTCTTATGACACTGTATGTGATGAAATATGCATGTGCTGGGGTGGGGGAAAGGGCTTAAATTAAAAACAGCCCAGGGCTCAATAGCTTCATTGCATCTAGCTGCACTTATAAAACAAAAAACAAAAAACTACAGTATACGAATATACATCTTTTATGATGTAATAGCTAATTTTACATAGAACTTTCAGTTGGCATGCACAGGGATCTGACACTGTTTCTAGTCTAATTACTTCTACTCTAAAAGTTCAAATTCCAGCCAAACCCCTCAATTTTCTACTGGCAGCTAAATG
The DNA here is from genome assembly GCF_000935625.1 of Nanorana parkeri. Classification (NCBI taxonomy): domain Eukaryota; kingdom Metazoa; phylum Chordata; class Amphibia; order Anura; family Dicroglossidae; genus Nanorana; species Nanorana parkeri. The sequence continues at coordinate 104,739 of NW_017307842.1, forward strand.
AACCTGTTCATGAAGGATCACATATTTGCAGTTAATGTTCCAGTCACTACATATTTGCTGTTAATATACCAAAAATGTGCCCAGTTCCAAATGTAAGTTTTGACAAGATATATACTGTTACAGGTTCTGTAAACTAAAAAAAATAATATTAAAGGGTCATTCAAAGTTGCATGATCAAATTATAGTCTGCTCCCCAAAGTTGAGAATGTTCTGCAGATATTGACTTACTTTCTTTTTGCGTTAAAATTTTTGTTTACATGCACACAAAATCACAATGCAAGAACAGCTATAAACAAATAAAGAAGCAAAATTTAGAAAATTATTACATTTACAATTTGTGGTAAATGAGAGATACACATACACATGAATGTGATAACAATTAATTTAGAGATGGGCAAAATATCAACTTCCAAACAATGTAATGTGTCCTGTTTTAATATTTTCACGTTCATGAGTTATAAATACGTTTTACAGACACTTGACAAATAAACTGCAATGTTTTTTCTCCTGAAGCACTTTAAGAGTCTTGCCTGCTAATTCATTTTGTCAATGCATGGGAAAAAATATGCAGAAATTAGCCTAATAATATTTGAATTTGATTTAGTACATTGTAGATGAACTAGTTATTGTAATAAAATGGCAGAAAATAAATAGAAAGTGAGAATACTTTCTGTGTTTGTCTACAGTGTTAAAATAAAGGGAAACTTTTAGAGACAATAGGAAAGCCTTAGGCATGTATTAGACATTATTATTGTTATTTTGTATTATTGCATTGTACTTGCTTTTAGTGGGCCACCATGAGACATTTCTTTGCTTCTTGGTAACCCTAATTTTAGTCTATAAACCTCCCTAATGCTCTCCTAAAACCCACTAATGACTTACTCACTGCTAAAAACAATGGCTACTATTCCTTACTCTTGCTATTAGACCTTTCTGCTGCTTTTGAAACAGCTGACCACCCGCTCCTCCTCAAAAAACTCCACTTGCTTGTCCTCCAAAATTCTGCACTCTCATGGTTCTCCTCTCACCTATCTAAGTGCTTCTTTAGTGTTACCTACAAATCTACATCCCCCTATCTTCTTCCTCATTCTGTAGGGACCTCCAGGGCACTTTCCTCGGACCTCTTCTTTTCTTTATCTACACCTCCTCCCTTGTTCAGTTGATAACCTCACATTGCTTCCAATACCATCTCTATCTGGATGATATACAAATATATCTCTCCACTCCATAGTTCACCCCTTCAGTGTCTATACTCATTACCAATTGATTAACTGACATATCAGTCTGGATGTCATACCACTTCTTAAAACTCAATCTTTCAAAAGCAGCTCATTATACCCCCCCCACCTTGCACCTGAACATCTCCAAAATATGTCTTTTTCTAACCAATAAAAACCAAAGCTATTAATCCCTCACTTGTTATCTTTTGTCTCTACTATTGCAACTCCCTCCTCACTGGCTTACCTCTGCACAGGCTATCCCCCCTTCAGTCTATCATGCATGCTGCAACCCCTCTCTGCCATTCCCTCCACTGCCTTCCAGTTGCCCAAAGAATAACATTCTAAATATTATAAACCATTTACAAAGCAATCCACAACTCAATACCAAGTACCATACTCGGTACAAGTACAATTACTAATACAGATACTTTTCGAGCTCCAAGACTAGACTAGAGAAAAATTCAAAAGTTAGGAGGCAACTGTCATTTGTAAGGAGCACACGGAGCTCATGGGATTTGTACATCTCTGTTTTAATGTATGATTTTGTTTTTATAAATAAAGGGATGCCCCGATACCATTTTTGCAAGTACAAGTACTGATACTTGTCCAAGTACTCACAGATACAAGTACTGAAACATTTTTGTTTATTGTCATGTGACAGTTTTTCTAAAACAATACAGACTAATGATTTCAGAACAGTGGTGGAGCACCAGAGCTAGGTCCCAGCTGCAACCTCTGCAACCCTGGTAGTTCTCATGAAAATGCCAAGTATCGGCACTGGTATCTGAACTGGTATCTGTGCATCCCTAGTTATAATGTGCCCTACTTGATTGTATTTCTGATTATGTGGATTGAGTATGATTATGCTGTATATGTTACATAATATAATGTTATTATTGAATATTCTCATATTGAGTATTGTAATTTTTGGTGATGGTTGTCCACGTCCGTGGAGACCATCTCGTCAGCATGGGATGAACAGTGATCGGGCCTGCCTCCCACACTACATCTATTTGGGAGGGTGGCCTGCGCTGGGACATCCCTTCTCCTATGATTTTGGGGAGTGGGTAATGCCCTTACTAGCAGAGTGAGCTGTCTGTTATCCCACTGTGGTGGGGAAAGTGTGTTTCCCCACCTTCGGCGGTAGTATGGGGTGGTGCTATGTTGGCCTCTGGTACCGCCCCATTGGGTGGCGAAGCCAGGGTGGGAGTGGTCCCACGGGTTGGCGGGAAACTCTCCTATTTAGATGCACTGATTGTGGTGCATGCGTAGACCACTGGCCTGCCCCGGCCGCATACGTCACACACTGGGAGTTTCTGGTAGTGTGTCATGGTACGGAGGGCATCTGTTAGGGAGAGTGCAAACATGGGAAGTTTGGCCAGGAGAATATGATTTAAAAGCGTTTTGACATTCTGCCTACACTTGATAAGTATGTATATGGTTACTCTATATATATTGATATCCCTTAGTTCTTTATTTTTTATTTGTTAACTCGCTTGCGCCTTGTGTGTAGTCTCTATAAATAGCTAATGGTATGGAGCATTCTTGGATATTCTTAAGCTAATTTTATCATTAGGTGCCAAAGCCCTGAAGATTGTTTATTTAAAGCCCTGACGATTGTGTATTTAAAGTCCTGAGGTTTGTTTATTTAAAGCCCTAAGGACCTGTGTATTTTGGCCCTGAGGTTTGTTTATTGTTATTTACTGGCTGATTGGGGAAAGCTGACTCAGATTGCGTCTGTTTAGATACTTGTTGGATGGAATAAAGTTTAGAGATGCATATACTGTATATATAGTATAGTCATGGTATGTATTACAATCTTTTTAGGGATTTATGGATGGGTATTCAATTCCTTTTGCTTTGTCTTCTTTGCGCGTTTCCCACCCTCCCCGTCTCCTGTGTGATGAGGAGCGTTCCTGGTAGATGTGCATTTATCCATCACCAGACTTCCGGAGAAAAAAATAAGATATTCCTGATCCCTTCCTCTGCCGCTGCTCATGGGGTGTTGGATGCCAGATCCAGAGGTGGCGGAGCACAGCGGTGTCACCAGCAGAAATCAGCCGGGGAGTGAGCAAGGTAACTAGCCGGACTCCCAGCCATGGACACGGACATGAAGTGTTTTACAATGCGAGCGAATGTTTCATCGTAGTCTTCTCCATATTTCTGGGAGTATCCCTTGGGAACTAATCTGGCCTTATATTTGTGGATATTTCGTTCTACATTGAGCTTCACCTTAAAAGTCTATTTGCTTCCTATAGTTCTGCAATCAGGGGGAAGCTCCGTGAGTGTCCAGGTTTTATTTTCTTGGAGTGATTTTATTTCTTCTTCTGCTGCCTTTCTCCATTGATTGGCTTCACATTTTGGTAATTTTCCCATGATGATGGTTTGAGTATGCTATCTGTCTTAGCAGTAAATGACAGCAGTTCAGCAGAATTTAACATGGAGTTTGACTTATCTATTGTGAGTTCCACCTCTTGTTCTGACTCCTGTGCAACTTCGCTTTGCTCAGCTTCCTTTGCTGGTTCACTGGGCAAATTCACTTCACAACTTCCCAGGATCATTATTTTTGGTGATGGGTTCTCATCGAAATAAACGCTGCTACTTATTGTCACTTTGTCAGTCTTTGGATGGAGCAATCTACATCCCTTACTTTAGTTACATAGTTACAGGTGAAACTCTAATAATTAGAATATCGTGCAAAGTTATTTATTTCACTAGTGCAACTTAAAAGGTGAAACTAAAGCGGTCTCTGAGAAAATCGTCCAATCGCCTCTTGAACGATTCCACACTCTCAGCTGAAATCACAGCATGTGGCAGCGAGTTCCAGACCCTGATTGATCTAACTGAGAAGAAACCCCTTCGCCCCTTTTGATGACATTTTTTCTCCACTAATTTTAGGGGGTGGCCTCTCGTCCTTGTCATGGAGTTAATTGTAAAGAGTTTGCTGCTAATGTTGCTATCCCTGGTAAACATTTTGTACATGAAAATCATGTCCCCCCCTTAATCTCCTTATTTCCAATGAGAACATATTTAAATTCAGTAGCCTGTTCTCATAGCTCAGGTCCCCCATCCCCTTATGAGTTTGGTTGTCCTCCTCTGGACTCTTTCCAGTTCAACGATATCCTTTCTGTTCACTGGTGCCCAAAACTGGACCGCATACTCCAGATGAGGCCGAACCAGCGATCTATAAAGTGGCACAATTACTGACTTGTCCCTGCAAAACATTCCCCTCTTAATACAGAACAGGACCCTACTTGCTTTGCTTACCGCAGCCTGACACTGCGAGCTATTATTCAGGCTATGGTCTACAATGACCCCCAAATCTGTTTCCCTTTCGGACTTCCCCAGCGGAGCTCCCATTAGTGTGTAATACGCTTTCTTATTTTTAACCCTAAAGTGCACAACTTTACATTTATCTACATTAAACATCATCTGCCATGTAGTTGCCCACTCCCCTATTTTATCCAGGTCCTCCTGTAATGTTATAGTGTCTGATTCAGTGTCTATTACCCTCCCGATTTTGGTATCATCAGAAAACACTGAAACATGGGTGTTTACCCCCTCCTCAACATCGTTAATGAAAAGGTTAAACAGTATGGGGCCCAGTACAGAACCCTGCGGCACGCCGCTCATGACCCTAGCCCAGTCCGAGAAGGTGCCATTTATCGATATTCTTTGTACCCGTTCCTGTAGCCAGTTCTCTATCCATGTACACACCATTTTGTCTATGCCCATAGACCCTAGCTTGTGTAGTAAACTTGTATGTGGTACCATGTCAAATGCTTTAGCAAAGTCCAAATATACCACATACACTGGCCTCCCTCCATCCAGATCTCTTCTTACCCCTTCGTAAAACTTTAGCAGGTTAGTCTGACAGGAACAGTCTTTCCTAAATCCATGCTGGTTGTCATTTACTATGTCATTATCCCGAACAAATTCTACTAAGTGGTCCTTAATCATGCCCTCTAACACTTTACAAAGACCGGTTAACCGGTCTGTAGTTCCCCGGATAGCATCTGGACCCTTTTTTGAATATTGGAACTACCGTAGCCCTCCGCCAGTCGCTTGGCACTCTTTGCTTCCATACAGCATTTGCATGTCATGAGCATTCAGCAGGGCAGTATAGTGATATCTTCTAATAAGCCTCCCTTTATAATATCCTTTATGACTTCTGGGTTTTGGTGCTCTAGTTGTCTGTGCCATAGATGGATACATTTACTGTGTGGATTATGAGTGGCTGTCTTGACTCGTCTGTGGTGATGAGTCTGTACAGGTATTCAACCAATTTTAGCGAGGATTTGCTTACTGTTTCGGATTGTACATTAATCACCTCAGAAGTAAGACTGTTATTAGAAAGGGTTTTCACTGATAGGCTTCCTTCTAGGTCTGGGACATACAGTAAATTTTTCATGAGGATACTCTGCTTGTCCCCTGAAGGTGTGTGATGCAGTTCAAGAATTCTTGACCTTTACCTTTTGCAGTAATACTTTTCTTGTTTGCTAGGAAGACTTTCTCCTTTGTACTGAAATCAATTTCTGTGAAAAAAGTCTCAGGACTCATCATGTGGCTTGCTGCGCAAGAGTCAATGCATCATCAGCGTGGTATATTGTTCTGAGTCACTTTAAAAGAAGCACTCCATGATGTGCCTGCAGTTTACTTTGTAGCTGGCTTAGCTCTTTCTTTGTAGGTGTCTCTCATTTTCACTGCTCAGATTTCCAGATCGAACAGTCCTTTTTCAGGTGACCAGTCTTTTTACAGTGAAAACACGCTCTGCTTTCTTTGTTTTGCTTTGCACTCTCATGCACCATAAGTGCTTTCTCGTTTTCTTCATTGTGATTATTTTCTTTCCTTCTGCCATACTCGTCGATTAATTTTTATTTGGCGTATTCTAGTGTTAGTTCATGCTCAGGTTTGGTTGCTAGAGTGTTAATAAGAGCACTGTATGAGTCTGGAAGGCTACACAGCAGTAATGCCACCACATGATTATCTTTAATTTCCTCTCCACTTGCACGTGGTTGTTGATTTCCAGCAAGGCATTCACATGTTCATGCATTTCCTGGCTTTTATCTAGCCTCATCATATAGCTCGTATAGCAGATATAGTTTACTGTTTAGGTTTGAACGATCATACAGTTTTTGTAATGCAGTCCACATAGCTTAAACTGTATTCTCTTTTCTTATGAGGTATGGATGAGTTGGTCGGCTTCCACTAGCGACTTATAATTGCTTTTGCTTGCCTGTGCTTCTTGTCCCATTCTTCCGTGGGTCCATTAGTGGATCTGTCTGTACTCAGTAGTTGTCACAAGTCATCTTTGCTTAGCAGCATTTCCAGCTTGAACTTCCGTAGGTGATAGATGGTATTGTTGAGCTTTGCGATTGCAAACTTTATGTCTGAACAGCTTGCCATCTTTCAGTAGCTTGGATGCAGCTCTTGTTGACTTGCAGTATTCTGTTCAGTGCCTGGGACCATAACCTATTGGTTATGTATTTAGATGAAGCACTGAGATCTTGAAGAATGCTGAATTACGTTTTACTTGCTTAGAAGAACATTACATGCATGCAAACAGTATCGAAGGAAACAGAGAGAAAAGAAAACAACTTCCTCTGTATCATAAATAAGCATGCATGTAGAGACTAACATTGCACTACAGTGCCATCTACATCTCAAAAGACATATTACAGTACATTGATATATGCTGTTGTATTTCCAACAATAGTAATGTGCAGTGTGGATAACAGACCCATTTTACTTACAGTAATGTGCCAAATGTTGCTTGGCACAGAGATTCCATTCCTGCACACAAAAGTATCAGGATGTGTAAAAAAAAAAATCACAATTGATGTTATACATAACAAACAACTGCAATGTAATGTATTACTGCAATATTCTGTTCTGTAAGCAACATCTTATTTTCTGGTAGTGCCCCTCCCAAGACTAGATTCTGGATCTGCTCCTGAATCTGGGGGGCATTGCAAATAGGAATAATAACTCCCCTATTAATTATTTTTTACAGAATATTCACACAACTTTCACTTATTATTCCAATGTTTTTCTAAATTAATTCCATTAGGAAAATGTGTGAATCATGGGTTAAAATTGTTTGAAAACATTTAAAAATAGACACACTGGTGTCAGCGTGCATTCATTTTTTCTTTCTTTGTAGAAGTGGTAACAATATGCTGTTCAATCCAACATGAGAAAAAGAAGAAATACTTTTTTTTACATATATACTTGAAAAAATTAGATGTGTTATGCATTTGGCTGAATAGCATCAATAAATATGTGTATACAATTTAAAGCTGACTGTACATACAAGCCACAGCATTATTCCATGGTGCATACTGTTTTCAAGGGAGCTCTTACCAGACATAATTATGTTAGGCTCAAATTACACATACTATGATCATAAAGCCTGTAGTTTTTTAGGCACATTATATGTGGTCATGTTTGGCTTTCTGACATAGACTAAAATCGCAATCTTACTAGCTTTTGTAATCCTGGTTTCTGCTTCAAATGTAATTCAGCAATTGTTACAATTACCATTGATTAGGGTATTATAGTAGAGGTTTTCTGCAAATAAATGTCTTTGTATGTAAAGGAAAGTATTGTACACATGTCCTTAGCTAATGTATTAAGTATTTACCCTGCCAAGAGCAGTGTCTCCAGATATTATCCCCTTACTTCTGCTCAGTTTGCTTTGTAAGCCATAATGTATACCTCTGCAATATAATTCTAATTGGCCTTCTAACCTTTCTTATAGAAGTGATGCTTTTGCCAACTAAAATGTGCTGGGCAAATGTTTCAAACTACTGTTCATATTTAGGTATGAGGTATGGGATCACTGCTACCATAAATTTGAAGCTTTTGGATAACCAATCCCCTCACTATAATGGGTAAGTTCAAAGGAGCTCTATTGACATTGTGCCTTATCTGTGACAGCGAAAGCATATGAAGTGCTGCTGACAAACTTTATTTGGAGAGATCAGTGTAGGGCTTGTAGGCACTGACAAATCTGTTAAATTAGATGTAAACCCTTACTGAATGTCATGCAGGTCGCAAAATGTTGTGTATTCGAAAGTGGAAAACTATATGATAGGTAAATCTACACCATTGATTTAAAAAATCTCAATGCATTAATCATTCATCAACCATTTACTTGGACAATATACTGTAAGTTCAATTTTGACTTAGCAATTTATTAGCTTATATTTGAAATGAATGTTTGGATGTATTGAGAATGAACTTTTATTGTCCAAATAGATGGTTTGGAAATGGAAACTGAAACAAAAATGGTTCTATCAGCGGAACAGTTATAGTACTAACATATGTCTGCAGCAATTGATAACTAGCTCTTCATCTGTCAGCACCTTAGCGACTTTGCATCTACAAATTGTGGTATATTCCCTTTTTTAAGATTATTTCCTTATACCCAAATTTCAAAAATACCAAAGTTATAGCCCTTGGGCATGGTTTGGTAAAAAATGGGCAAAAATTGACCAGCAGCAAAGTAGTTTTATGGCTAGATTGAAGAGGGAAAAGGCTGACATAGGACTGGTGTTTTATTACACTAAAAGTAAAGCATACTCTCAGAGACACTACAGAAAAAAAATAGTCAAAACTTTGCAGACACAAACAAAGCAAGTTTATTTTCGACAATGAAAAATACAGTGTAGTATATCAAGTTACATAGTTACATAGTATTTGGGGTTGAATAAAGTCATACGTCCATCAAGTCCAACCCATATAGGTCCACGCATCATCTCATTCTTAGGGATACTGGTATCCCTGGATATTACGGTCCCTCAAGAAATTGTCCAAACGTTTCTTGAACAAATCTACACTCTTGGCTGAAATCACTGCAGATGGCAGTGAGTTCCAGACCTTAACCGCTCTTACTGTAAAGAACCCTCTTCGCCCATTGTGCTGGAATTTTTTCTCCACCAACTTTAGGTGGTGGCCTCTAGTCTTTGTAATGGAGTTAATCTCAAACAGTTTGGTGCCAATGTTGCTGTCACCATTGAACATCTTGTACATGAAAATCATATCCCCCCTTAATCTCCTTAATTCCAGCGTAAACATGTTTAAGGTCAGAAGCCTTGTCTCATAGCTCTGGTCCTCCATTCCCCTAATTAGTTTTGTTGCCCTCCGCTGGACTCTCTCCAGTTCAAGGACATCCCTTCTCAGTACCGGCGACCAAAACTGGACCGCGTACTCCAGATGTGGCCGAACCAACGATCTATATAGAGGCACAATTATAGACTTGTCCCTGCAATACATCCCCTTCTTAATACAGGACAAGACCCTGCTAGCTTTGTTTACCGCAGCTTGGCACTGCAAGCTACCATTCAGTTTGTGGTCTACAATGACCCCCAAATCTTTTTCTATTTCTGACTTCCCTAGCGGCATACCCATGATTGTATAGCCTATTTGTTTATTTTTATGTCCAAAGTGCATTACTTTGCATTTATCGACATTAAACCTCATCTGCCATAGTATTGCCCACTCCCCTATTTTATCCAGGTCCTCCTGCAATGTTATATTGTCACGATCCGTTTCTAGTACCCTCCCTATTTGTGTATCGTCTGCAAACACGGAAACATGGCTATTTATTCCCTCCCCGATGTCATTAATAAATAGGTTGAACAGTATCGGACCCAGCACAGATCCTTGAGGCACACCGCTCATTACACTAGCCCAGTCCGAAAAGGTGCCATTTACAGATACTCTCTGGACACGTTCCCGTAGCCAGTTCTCTATCCACGTACACACCACCTCATCTATGCCCATAGCCCTCAGCTTGTGAAGTAAGCGCTTGTGTGGTACCGTATCAAATGCCTTTGAGAAATCCAGGTATACCACATCTACCGGCTTCCCTCCATCCATATCTCTGCTTACCCCCTCATAAAAAGTTAGCAAGTTAGTCAGGCAGGAACGGTCTTTCCTGAACCCATGCTGATTGTCATTAATTATGCCCCTTTCCTTAACAAATTTTACCAAATAGTCCTTAATTATACCTTCTAACAGTTTACAAACTACCGTCTAACATGACAAGTACATTGGTGAATAAAATTAAAAAGAGCCAGGACAGTATGTAAACTGTTCAGATACCCCAAAATGTATAAACACAAGGCAGTGCCAGCAGGGCTGGACTGGGATAAAAAATAGGCCCGGGCATTTTAGACTGAGCAGCCCAATCACGTGACCGCTGACAGGCCACACCCCTCATGGCAGGGGGCGGATCCAAACACTGAAGCGCAATCAAGGGGCAGGGCTGGCCACTAGTAAGTACCGGAAGGCTACAGCTGACGCACAAGCCTTGCTACAACCAATACACAAACCTTGCAACAATATAGGACGTTTGCTATAGAGAATATCTTTAAAAAATAAGTCAAGGAAACTGGACTTGCTGTATTTTACTTGAAGACGTTTCACTGGACATCCGACCAGCTTTCTCAATTCAGAAATTTCTGAATTGAGAAAGCTGGTTGGATGGCCAGTGAAAAATCTTCAAGAAAAATACAGATAGTCCACTTGCCTTGACTTATTTTTTACAGATATACCATGACCTGGATGAATGAGAACCTTCACATACATATTGCTATAGAGAATCGGATCTCACTGGCCCCCCAAACCCCCTGGCATTCTCTGCACTAAAGTAGCTAACACTCTAATGTCCCCCGCACAGTCACACACTATTATTATACATTTATATTGATCTGACATATACTGCAGTGCTGTACAGAGAAGTCACATCAGTCTCTGTACAGAGGAGCTTACACTCTAATGCAGAATACTATCAGCTATAGAGGACTAAAAATCCCAGCAATACATTATACAGCAATGCAGAATAATAGTATATGAATTTGGTACATACTCTGTGCTGCCGCTCTGCTCCAGGGGAACCAGACTGAAGTCTCGGGCAAAGGGTCTCAGGAGGGGCAGATAAGCAGCCGGTGGAAACCCTGTAAGAAGGCACCTCATGATTCCCCAGAAGGCTGCTGCGTGGGACCTAACACAGCCGAATCAATTTGAAAAATTACATTGCCGAGCCCCCTATGGATCCTGCAAAGCCCACCACATATCCTGCAAAGCCCCCTGAGACTCGGCAAAGCCTACCACAGATCCTGCAGGATCTCATGGGGGCTCTGCAGGATCTGTGGTGGGCTTTGCAGGCTGCAGAGCCCCCTATGGATCCTGCAAAGCCCACCACATATCCTGCAAAGCCCCCTGAGACTCGGCAAAGCCTACCACAGATCCTGCAGGATCTCATGGGGGCTCTGCAGGATCTGTGGTGTGCAGAGCCCCCCTATGGATCCTGCAGAGCCCCCCTGAGACCCGACAAAGCCCCCCACAGATCCTGCAGAGACCCCCTGAGAACCGACAAAGCCCCCTACGGATCCGGCAGAGCCCACCAAAGGGTATTGCACAGCACACCTGAGATTTTTGGTGGGCTGTGCAGAATCTATGAAGGGCTCTGCCAGCACATGCCTCTTACCTTGCATGGCCTGACCTCTTTGGAACACGTCCTCCTTGTCTCCTCATCCTCGGCGCCTGACATGGCTTCCTTGTCATCTTCGCCGCCCAACTGGAGCTTCGGCAACGCCTCCCTCTTCGGTGTCTCTGCCCCGCCTCTTCCATCTTTGCCCCCGCCTCTTCAGTCTCGGGGGCCACTCGACACATTTTTTTCTCTCACGGGGGCCATCTGCCACATTTCATACTTTAAAAAAAATATATAACTATATCCAGTTTAAGTACTACAGACACTAATACACACACAATAAGGTCCTATTCATATCTGTAGGTTTAGGTGCGATTAGGGATTCCTGCGTCAGAAACTTGCATTTTACTGCAGGAGAAATCCCTGGCATTTACAAGTGGCAGCTGTCACCTGTTCAAGTTATGATTACATGCGGTTAGAAAACACTCTCTCTGGATGCACAATCGATGCGTCCAGGAAGAGTGATTGATTCCCAACCGAATGTAATCATATCACGTATAATTACATGCGGTGTGCAGGAGTTTACATGCAACTTCTGTCACCTGATTATTACAGCTGCCACTTGTAAACGCCAATTTAGGGATTTCTGCTGCAGGAAGCGCAAGTTCCTGACGCAGAAATCCCTAATTATACCTAAAATAGAGGTGTGAATGTAGCCTAATACACTTCTACATGTAAAAAAAGGGGTTTAGTTTTGCTAGCTGGTATAGAAGCAGTTGAAGTGCCAAGCTGGCATACAGGTGCTTGCTATTGGGAGGAAGGTGGTTTGGGGACATCTTTGTTCTTCTGCTCCAGACAAAAACCTGGTATAGAATTATTATTACTTAAGATGATAAAGTGTGTTGGCTAGTGCTGCTTTGAGTATAAAGACTTTACTCTGGGAAGGGTGGACAGACTATAGCTGTAGGATTTTATTATTCATTTTTGCTCCTGCCTGCCCTTTATCTATTATCCCTGAGGAAAGACTCATAGAAAGAGGCCAACAAGGGCTGCAGTGAGTGCTGTAGGAGAAACACAAGAGGGACTGTGACACTAATCCTTGCCTCATCGCAGCTCACCACTTTAGTAACCTTTTTAATAGGGGCCAAAATGGTGCAGGCATCCAAGATGTTGAGCCACTGGTGAGGTGAAAAACTCCCCAAAGCCTTAATCACATAAAAGGATAAGAAAGAGAAAGGGGAGGAGGAGTATAGGAAGTACAGGGGAAAAGGACACATAAGCATCTTAATGACCTGCTGCCCCCACATAGTTTTGTGGTCCTGAATCGTGTATTTCCTCATGCATATGCTACCCAATTTGCTGGTCTTTCACCACGGCTGATACGCTGCAGGCAGAGGCTTCAGACCAGGGCCGTCTTTAACGCAGGGCAAAAGGGGCAGCTGCCCTGGGCCCACTCATTGTTGTGGGGCCCAAAGCAGCAGCCACTTAAGCAGGTCCTGCGCTGCAAAACTCCTACCACTGGCCCTGCATCTCAGCACTAAGACACTGAGAGCAGAGCGCTGAATGATCACAGAGTGGGTCACATGGAGAGAAGAGCTGGGTGGATTCCCTCCATGCTATGTGTTTGTATGTGTGTGCTGGAGGGGGCGGCTCTGCTATGACCTGGACACCGATGTTCACTGGCCTTTGCACCTGGATGGAGGAGAGGGAGCCTGCCGGGTGAGGGAACTACAGCCTGAATCAGGGTAGCATGAATGGTGGGTGTCTGATGGGGAGGCTCTGCGTGTCTGTACTGGCTGCTGCATGCTGCATGTGTGTATTAGGTAACATTGAACGTCCAGAAAGAGGGGTCACTATGCTGCTTGTCTGTATGTGATTGGGGTCACTATGCTGCTTGTCTGTATGTGATGGAGTCACTTCATGCTGCATGTCTGTATGTGATGGGGATCACTACATGCTGCATGTCTGTATGTGATGGGGGTCACTACATGCTGCTTGTCTGTATGTGATGGGGGTCACTACATGATGCATGTCTGTATGTCATGGGGAACACTACATGCTGCTTGTCTGTATGTGATGGGGGTCACTATGCTGCTTGTCTGTATGTGATGGAGTCACTTCATGTTGCTTGTCTGTATGTGATGGGGGTCACGATGCTGCTTGTCTGTATGTGATGGAGTCACTTCATGCTGCATGTCTGTATGTGATGGGGATCACTACATGCTGCATGTCTGTATGTGATGGGGGTCACTACATGCTGCTTGTCTGTATGTGATGGGGGTCACTACATGCTGCATGTCTGTATGTCATGGGGAACACTACATGCTGCATGTCTGTATGTGATGGGGGTCACTACATGCTGCTTGTCTGTATGTCATGGGGATCACTACATGCAGCTTGTCTGTATGTGATGGGGGTCACTACATGCTGCATGTCTGTATGTGATGGGGATCACTACATGCTGCTTGTCTGTATGTGATGGGGGTCACTACATGCTTTCCATGTACATATGATGGGGACACTATATGCTAATGCTAGCGTAAGGCTGCATAGACAATCGTCTGAGGGCACTGGGGGTGAAAAATGCACCCTCACCTGTGTACACAATAATCCTTGCGCCGGCCCTACCCTTGAGCCCGCTAAAGATACACCCGCGCCACTCTTCTCTTTACTGTGCGATCGGTATTGCGTAGTGTTGCTCCTCCCCTGTCGTATAGGCGTATGCATGGGTGAAATTGCATGGCGGGAGTTGGTTAGGGGTTGGGTAGGAGTGGGGGGCCCAAGAAAATATTTGCCCAGGGTCCAATCAGTATTAAAGACGGCCCTGCTTCAGACCACAGCAGGTCTGTCGGCAGCAGATACATTAAAAAGGCCCACACTGCAGAGCTCTGTGGATCAGCTCTGGGGAAAGTGGTGGCCTATAGCCATGGAGCAGTGCCACCAAATGGTTCAGGATGGCTGCTCCCTCCAGTCCTCTGCAAACTGGCCCTGGACAATTGCAGTTAAACAGCAACTACAGTTATTGCTGACACACACACAAAGCTACTGCTGGGGTTTTGCTGCTGTAAGCCAGGCTAAATGTAAAAGTTGAAAAAAACATTTACACATTCAAAATATGTAATACCAAAACAAGGTTTTGCTTTGTTAAATGTTCCCCAGTGCAGCGCCCAGCTCCCCATGCCATTTTTTGACAATAGCTTGCCTATTGACCTTAAAAATGGCCAGAATTGAGAATCAAGATTTGCCTCCCATAGATTTCAAAGGGATTTACTTCTAAGCTTCGCAAATTTCAAATAGGATTTGATGAACCTAACCCCCCCTGCCCCCTCCCTCCCCCGTCAATTTAGCAGATTTGGCCTTCTCTATTGATAACTCAGTGCTGTAAAATTTGCGAGAGTTTAAACTTTTCGGAAGCAGTTATATTGGTCTTATCCTTTTATTCTGTGGTTTCTTTTATATCAATTTTATGTGTCCTCTTGCTTCAAAGTCGCAATCTTTCCAAGCTGGCACAGCTATCCTAATATACCTCCTGGTCAGATATTGATTTTATCATTATGACCACAATGAGTGTTCTCAAGTTGTCTCAACGGAAAATAATTTTAATGTTTAAATCTGATATTCAAGGAGATGTAAAAAACACAGCTCAATCCAGTTATGAATTCATTAGAAAATCATCAAATGTCTTATGCAGAAAACCGGCATAAATATTCCTTAACCCTTTCACTGCCTTGGACTTAAGGGTTACAGCGGAACAGAACTGCTTGAAGCTGGCCGGCTCAGTAAACGTTTTGTCCACTGCAGTTTCCAATGCTGTAAAATGGTTGCTTTAACAACCATGAACTTATGCTCAGATTGTGCTTTACACTTTGTCTTTTACTGAGTGAATGTGATCAGCAGCTTTTTATGTTCTGTGGTCCACTCTACAGGATTTTTTGCATGGCCCCTCATTCTCTAAATATACCATGCCACTTGCCCTGCAGAAGAAAAAAAACAAAAAACTAAAAAATTTGAACCTCCCCATAAATCATACCATACTCTTATCCTACTTAGGAGTTGGATATGAATTTAGAAGGGGACCCCAGACAAAAAAAAAAATCCTATATCCATGATAAGGTTCTTGAATGGATTTAGAGGTGGGCCCCAGGCAAAGAAAAAAAAGTTGTGTTCTCCCAAAATCCATACCAGAATTTTATCCAAGCATGCAGACCCTTAACCTGTTTAACTGCCTGCCGTCCACCCATTGTAAATAAACAGATGGACGGCAAGCTCCCCACAGCGGGGCTCCGTAAATATGTACAGCTTTTTTTTCTGCTCGCGTGCGCCCCCTAGCACGCACATGACTAGTGTAAACGGCTGTTGTATACAAGGGTTCGGGCGGCTCTATAGCCGTCCGATCGATTGTATGTGCCCGGCAGTGTGCGCCCCCCCTCCTTCAGTGCGCCCCCCTCCTTCAGTGCGCCCCCCCTCCACCGCCATTACCAGCTATCCCAGGCTCCCCTGCCCCCTCTGTGGGCCTAGGACCGGCTAGGCGGCTCTCTGCATTAAGATCGGAGGGAGATCAGCATTCTCTTACCTGCTGATTTCCTCTCTGATCTCTGAATGCAGAAGTGGTGTGTATTACATCACTTTCGCATTCAGCTGTCATTTCTCTGGCTGCTATAGCCAGAAAAGAAGCTGTTGAAGCTTCTTTGGGGGTCCCTAGGTGACATTAGGGGTCTCCATAAAGAGGACCTGTCAGTGTGCCTGTGCTATCACATAGGGAGCACCTTACGTTATAGCAATACCATTAAGTGTAAAAAAAAAAAAGTTATTTCACATTTAAAAAATTTAACCCCCCCATGTATATACACAAACAAAATACGCGACGGGTGCACCTACTAGCAAAAATGACGATTGAGCCACACATGTTACAGATCACTGTGAACGGCAGAGTGCGAGTAATAATTCTAGGGCCATCAATCACTGATAACGCTCAGGTGATGATGGGCAAGGTTGGATATTGTAGTTTTTGTGGTTTTGCAGGTGTGCACAATTTTAAGGCTTGACATGTTTGGTGTCTATTTAGCCGACATGGCTACATCTTTTATATTTTAGAAAAAAGTTGGTCAGTAATAAAAAATTATATAAAATTAATTTTGGTACAGAATTGTATGACTGAATAACTGTCAGTCAAAGTACCGCAGCGCTAAATATTGAAAAATGGCCTTGACAGGAAGGGCGTTTAATACCCTGGCCATCAAGTAGTTAAAAACAAAATTTACTTTAGGCCTAATAGAGATTTAAATGTGCCAGGCTGATGAGCCATCCATTGAAAAAGATACATGTTGCAAGTAGGGATGTGCTCAGGTTTGGTGCACATTCAATGTGAAACCAATCCTCATGTGAACCAGGTAGTTAGGCATCCTTGCATGCACAATCAGTTGTGGAATGGACATTTCCTGTCTTGCAGCACTGTGTATTTAAAGGGGTGGGATGCTGGTGAAATCATTGGCTGTATATGACCAATGCTGAGAAATGGACAAGGCCAAAGACTGCTATCTTCTTTAACCTGTTATCTGTTAATATAGTAAAATGAACAGTTGGTGTGTTTTTTTCACTGGTACTATGTCAGAAGACATAAATCTGATATAATATAATTTCGCCTCTGGTCATTGCAAATGAGCTTAACATGAACAATGGGAGACAATTGTAGAACTCTTCAAGATCTGAATGTTGAATTTCTAAGCACCAGAGCACTTCAGTGACTTCCAATTTGTTGCTATGTGCCACTTCATTAATTTTTGTATTCTGTTTTCGATTTAGCTTTTAGATAATAGCCTTGTTCCTGCCCTTTTTCTTGAGGCTGTCACTGGCATAGAAGAGCATAATGTCTGTTACCAGTGGGCTTATGCTTAGGAGGGGGAACAAATTAGTCCAGATTCAATAGTGGAGCAGTTTACTATGTCTCATCTCATAGCAAGTCTATGGTAAAAACTCTTTCATCAGATTGCATTAATTTGAATAACCATCACTCGCTCAGCACAAGAACACAGAAAACAACTGCGTGCCCTGTTCACACTAGCCACATGGTAAACAGATTAGTTTTAGCTTGTGGGCTAGTGTCTGCTGTGTGCTGGGGGCTTGCATTGTTGCAATGCATGGCACTGTTTATTTTTAATGCCATAGTGACAATTCACTCACTCCTATGCACTGGAGCTGTGCTCTTGTGGTGACTGCCGTTGATCAAGTGGAGAAAAACACATGTCACTGCACATAGTGCGAATGGACCCTAAAATGCAGCATGTATGAAATATATGTATTATATACTGTATATACTTAATGAAGGTCATGGGATGTAGCTGTAAATGTGTGTGAAAAAAATAAATAAATATATATATATGTATATATACACACACACACACACACACACACACACACATATATGTATCATCAAAAAGATGTAACTCTGTTTTAGAAGAATCAAATTATTGGCCTGCATCAAGTAAAGAAAACAAGATTGCTGAAACTACTAAGATTGGGTTTAGAACTGTCCAATACATTATTAAAACCTGAAAGGATAGTGATAAACCAGAATTGTATGATCTGGGGTTCATTTAGTAGGTCAGGTCTAGGTTCAGCAACATTATGTGCTCAAAAATTAGGTCAGCTGCCTACCTGAATATACTGAATGACCAGATTTTTCCATCAATGGATATTTTCTTCCCTGATGGCACAATGGGAATATTCCAGGTCCAGACCTTAAGCCATTGAGAATCTTTGGGATGTGTTGGAGAAGACTTTACTCAGTGGTCTGACTTTCCCATCATCACTTCAAGAATCTTGGTGAAAAATTAATGCAACTCTGGAAATAAATGTTGTTATATTGCACAAGCTTATCGAAACAATGCCACAGTGAGTGCCATAATCAAAGCTAAAGGCGGTCCAACAAAATATTGAAGATAAGGGATTTAAATATAAATGTTTTTACACATGATTCACACAACTTTCACCCAAGATTCACACATTTTCTAATTGGATTCAATTAAAATAAATTTGATTCCTGAATGGACATTATGTGAAAACATTTACAAATAGACCCCTAATTGTATATGCAAATGTTGGTTTAACCCCTTTGAGTATACTGTCTGGAATAGATTTATCCATGATACCTCATGCTGCTTCAGTTTTGTTTTAAACACAAATACAAATCCTTTGGCAGGTGAAACAATTTATACATTTGTATTTCCACTGTGTATTTAGCTGCTTGTTGGGGAGTTCAGATTTTGAAATCCCCAAAATTTCAAAAATGTGAACTTAAAACTTTGCTTCCTATCTTCACATTTACCAAATGTGTACACTAGTCCATAAAACATACCATTTTAGTTAATTTCACATATAATCCTAAATTCTTAGCTTAAATACCGTAAACCTTAAAATATAATGTTTCTCTTGACACTCCCATACTAATTATTTGAAAATAATCCAGTCAACACTGATGCTTTCAAAAACAGATAACATACAGATCTGTAAATATTCCTGTCATTCTAGGTGTGCAAACTCTCTGGTACTGCGGAAAAATGTTTGCAGATCATTTTGCTATTAATTCGAGTTAATAAAGGTTATCGTAACACTGACTGATAGATGTTGCATTATTGGTAACAGCAGTTTTATGGAACTGCTGGAGATTAATTTAGCTCACTGTTTAACTAAATATGTGTATGAGATTAATATTGATTTTCAGTCCTTTTCTATTAAAAAAATAGTTCAATATATTTACATCCTTTGGTGACAAGTTATCAAATTATAGTTTGTTATGCCAGTTACATTTTAGAGAAATATAAATCTGTTACTTAATTATTAATGGCATCTTTGATAAACAACAGTTTTATTTAGAGACTAAGTCAGGTATAACGCACTATTTGTAGCTTCATTTTTCAGGGAGATTCAAAGAGACATGTAATCTATATAAATAAAAAACTGCAGAGAAAATGTCTACAGATGAAGTTGAAGCAGACATTTAAGTTTAAGGATTCAATCTGTACCACAATAACAGAAAGTCAGGTGAAAAGATTGAGGCTGATTTACTAAAGCAGCACTATAATTATCAAATTATAGAATCTTTTGTTTTGAGTAAACATTCTCAATTCTGTTGGCATGTTTTGGCTACATATTATAATAAATTACCATAATTAATAGCTATATATTTATTTATTTAAAAGTGAATGGCAGCCATTGCAAAAAATACCAGTGAACTATTTTAAGACAGACCTGGCCTTTACTAAAGAATGCATCGTTATGTTGAGCCCCTTGAATCTGAGGTCAAGACTCTGCCCTATCCTGATGCTAAGCCCTATTCTATATTATGATATTATCAAGCTGTATACTTCTGTAGCACTCACCCCTTTAGGAGCCACTGGAATAACTAGGTCATCACTAGTCTGTCTAGGGGATTTGATCTTCAGCTGCTTCATTAGCATTTAACCGCCCTTCTTCTAGTGCCCACAAAGCTGATGTCGTCCACTTCAGTAGAACAATGCTGAATAACTTTTATTAACATCTTCATACTGGGGAGAGAGGGTATAGGGATACTAGACATCCAGGGTGTAACAGACATAGACTCCAGACTCACCAGACCTTTTTTAGCATCTCAGTATAGATCCACTTGTGGTACAGTGAATAGTAATTGGAGTATCAGATGAGTAGGGATGAGCATAAATCCTCAGTAGGAGAGACACCAGTCATGCTACTGAGGTCCTATAGATTCTGAGTAACTTCAGCATCCATCCATCTTCCTGGTTCTCCTCCTCTTGCAACAACACAGGCCTCCTCCATAATCGAGGACCAGGGGAACACTTCCCCCACTCCAGCCTGTGCCCACCCCCAGGCCTCAGGCCTAACCTTGGGGGTGGCTAGGCAGCACACAGTCCAGTGCTAATCCATGGCTGGTCCCGACTAGTCTGATCACATGACAATTCCCTCCAGTATATGTACCCTATCCCATCATGCACTAATGGTTGAGAGAAACCAAGTGATTGGCTGCTGTACTTTAATACACTTACAGTGTCCCTCATTGGCTGTCCCACAATACAGCAGAGTCACACTCCACCCAGGGGGGGGGGGGGGGGGGGGGGGGCGGGCGGCAGATG
>NW_017307842.1:125656-187582 GCF_000935625.1 Nanorana parkeri
AATTGGCAGCCCCAAAATACAGCAGAGCCCCACTCCACCCAGGGGGGGGGGGTGGTGCGCGGGGCGTGCAGTCAATGCCGGACCTTTGGAATTAACCAGATAAATGCCACTATAATCAAGCCAGGCTGACTACAGCCCTGGCAATCACTAAGAGGGCCATAGTTTTGTCTGATTCTTCAGCTCGGTTCAGTCGAACTGAAGGGCTGCTGTACGGGCTATTCACAATAGCCCATATAGCAGCCGGAGGCAGCCAAGCCGAAGGCAAATGCTTCAGCTCGACTGACCTTTCTCCACATTAAACGACTGGTAAACTACAAAATATCATATGTTTGTTTTTAGGTTTAGATATGCTCTTCCTGCAACCCATTTCTTCTAATATTATTCCTTACTTACTTACTCATTTTCATTCATCTCTTGTAATCGGTACCCTTATGCCATCATTTTCTTTTTGTTATTCATTTGCTAACCCTGTCAGTGTCTTGCTGCCCTTTTATTGGTACTCAAGAGTATGGGTTGACATACCGTTTGCTGATCAGTTTGAGTTTAACCCCTTCGTGACGGGAGACATACACTGTACGTCCAGCCACAAAGGGACAGTGTCAATTGAGAGCAGCAGGAAAAGGGTCAGTTTGAGGTGCTGATAAAATAAAGATTAATGACTTAATGTAAGGATACATTAGGGAAATAAAACTTTCAACATTTAAACGTTTATTTCTTGGAACATCGACTAAAGCTGAACTCCAGACAGGTATAAAAGACACAAATGTATGCAGCTCTGTATTCATTACCACATCTTTATTATTATTTTTATATGTAAACAGTGTAAGTGCTACACTATATGCATACTATAAACTAGGGATGCACCGATACCGATACAATCATCGGTATCGGCGGCGATACCCAGTATTTGCATGAGTACTCGTACTCGTGCAAATATGTACTGCCGCACCGCATGGGGCTGGGCACAAAAATGCTGCTTACCGGCATATATTATTTAAAAAAAAGAAAATAACTATGTAGATATTGCTAATGGTGCATCCCTACTATAAACTAGTGGTTCTGCATGTACAATTTGCCAGGGCAATGATTGATTTATTTGCTCTCATCCAGTATATTTGAATGAGGAATAAACCCTTTGGTTTTTTTATGTGGCGGCATCCATGACTTGCTAATACCTTCCATTTTTAAGAACTCAATGGTGATATTCAAAGTTATTTACAAATGGAGTTTAACTTTTAGGATACAGCTTTTATATATCTGATTTAGACACTTTTCTCTAGCTTAAACCTCCCACGGGAATTGTGGTTTTAAACTTATTGAATATGAAAGTCATTCACTTGATATGACATCTTTAAAATTAAAAGCTGTTACGAAGACATTTGATTCTTCTCAGCATATTATTTGACTTTAAATCTGTGGATTTTCTTTTTATGGTTGAAACACAGTTACTGGAAATCATGTTATATCTTTGCATTAGAAATAAATGTACTCCAGTAATCTTAGCATGTATTATTTTATTTTAAAATGTTTACTGTTATATTAATAAGAGCAGTTTGTGTGCTGTAATCAGAGGTCAAAGATGCTTGCGATTATGGTAGTAGGAAACCTCAGGGTTTGGGGCAAATTCTGTTTTGTAATATATTTATTTTCTAATGTGTATCTAAACCCCAAAAATTTAATATATTGCAGATCACCGCTCCTTAGATGTGGTTGCTGCGTTTGTTTTCTTTTTATTTCTTAGCCGATCTGGCCATTAACACACTTCCTGTCTTTGAGTGGCTGCATTCACTCCTCTACCCTCTCTATAGCGGAGCAATGTAGACACCCTTGGACAGCATCATTTTCAGCCTGTGGAGCAGGTAGTGTCAGATGGACTTTACAATTTGGATGGACTTTACAAAAGTGACTTACAGCCTAGCTCCAGCTAAAGGTGCCCATACACCTTACAATTATCTGCAGATTTTCTGTGGTCAGATGGAAAAAGTGCAACAGATTGGCCCAGGGGGAGATTCTTCCATCCACACAGTTAAGTGTAGATGGAGGAATCTGTTGCACCTTTTCCATCTGACCACATAAAATCTGCAGATAATTGTAAGGTGTATGGCCAGCTTAAGACTTTGTAAGCAATTACAGCTTTGGTTACAGGTATGCTTACACCTGTAAGAAATAATGTAGTACTTTCACTCATTTGTAGACATTCATAAATGCCTTTGACAAACACAAAAATGTTAATATGGTATTACCTGAATAATAATAATAATAATAATAATATAATTAGGGCTCCAGCTAAGCTAAGCTATTAACCATTGACCTAGGTCCAATCACAAAATAATTGTAGTATCCTTTCAACACAGATAATTCAACTAACAAAATTGCTATCCACCAGCCTTAGAAGTATTACTGGAAACTGCTCATAACTGTGCCAGTATCTCTGAAAATCCTTGGGAAAGACACATACAGAATTAAAGCAGTCACTTACCATTTTTATTATGATTGCCTTTTTATCATCAAATACAAAAAAACATATTTGAGAAATGTATTATAAAGGTTTAAAATATATTTTATTTTATGTTCGGCCGACCCGAAGTCCAGAAGGAGTTCAACTCAGCCGATCCAACATATGGATCGGCTGAGCCGAACCTCTGGCAGGCTACTCGCTGCTGTTCGGTCTATTCTCATAGATGCCGAACAGCAGTGAGTGAATAGCCGAATGCTGCTGAGCGCCATTTGGCTTGGCTGTTCTGCTTGGTCTCTCTGTGGGACCGATCAGAACAGAAAAACAGTTAAAAAAGTAGAAAAATAAAAATAGAAAACTATTGTGCAGAGCTAGCAATGACATCTAGCTCCGGCCAACAGTTTTCTATTGGCCAGTGGTTCTGCTGCCGTCAAAAAAAAAGCTTAACTCTCCTGGGCGCTCTGGGAGTCTCCCGCTCCCGGCCGCCAAGGATTTCTATTCTGACACGGCCCCCAAGGAGTGTTTCTCTCCTTGGGGGCCGGGAGCGGGAGACTCTCAGAGCGGCCGGGAGAGTTAGGCTGTCTGGAGATCAGTGTCCCTGGTTAGCTGGTAACCAGGGAATTCGGCTTAAAAATAAGCGTTTATTTTAAAAAGATTATTGTAGTACTAGGTAACTGCTTCATGTAAGATAATCTTATTGTGAAATGGAGCTGCTAAAAAAAAAATATTGTTTCAGTAAAATCAGTCAAATAACCTTGACAGTAACATAAGCCTACAAAAAATATGTAAGCTAAGACATTCCAGTTTACAAAAATCTATTTATCCAAATTACAAGAATGTTTTAGAAGTACAAGTATTTTTCATTTTAAAGCCCAATTAAACAACGACAATTAAGGACTGGAGACCTTTGGATTAATATTTTAACAAATTATTAGTAGTAATATAAATAGGGAAAATTCACAAAATTCAGCATCAACATCAGTAAATCTATCTAAAACTCTTGCCTGAATAAAGAAAATCAATTATAAAATTGAAGATAATTTGCTTGTTAATTAGGAAAGGGGATAATGTGATAGAATCAGCTAAATATAATCTCAAGTAAGAGTTTATTCACAAATTTAACCAATAAATGATCCATGATAAAAAAAAGTAAATCTAAAAATCATTATTTGTAAGAGATTTAAAATCTTCAAAATCTCTAGAATTCAGCATAATATCAAATACAATAAAATACAGCAAAAGAACATGCATTGTTTGCCAAGTATCATACTAATAATACAGATATAAATTAATATATTAGAAGTGAAAAATGTATCAAATAGTCTTTTATGCAATCTAAAAAAACCTACCATTATTAATGACATGTACAGGGTTATTTACAAAAGGGTGAAGAGTTTGGAGAAGGCAGGAGAAGTGAACAATCTAGGACAACATAACTGATTTGGAAAGTGAGCTGAATTGGAGACATTTTTCCAAATCAGCTATGTTTCCTAGATTTTTCAATTCTCTTGCTGTCTCCAAACTCTTCACCCTTTTGAGAATAACCCTGTTATTGTTGTATATTAAATAACTATATTCCACATAAATCCAAAACAGATCTTAAAAACTTTTCACCATGCAGAGGTAAAAAAATAGGCAGAATTGAATCACTGACAAAATCTAATTTTTCTGAATGTAAAGCTGCTGAACTGGAATAAGAGCACATCTAGTGAAGCCAGATTTCCTGATCTATATACTTGTAACAGGCCAGTTATAGACAGTAATGAAACAGGAGGATCAGCAAGGCAGCCTAGCAACAAGTATTTGTATTATGAAGGTATCTATGAAAGCTTTCCAATTTATGTCCACACAGGCTCTTTAATTCATTACCAGCTGAATACAATTAATGTTATTCCAGATATTTAATTAAAAAAAGAGTCTGGAGAGAACCATGCATACAGTTCACTAGGATTCTGCAGATAAATGTATCAGTTTGCGGATCCCATTGTCCTGAAATAGAAACGTGTTTTATGATTCTTTCCCCTTACCCAAGGTGAATACTGCTGGGAGGTCAGTATATGTTAAATAATTTAGCTGCCAGGTGCAAAGTAAACTTTCACTTCAAACCAGATAAATACATTACAGGTGCTTTACAACAACGGTTGTGCATCTGCCGCATTTTTCTTTTCTAAGGCCCCTTTCACACAGGCTCCTGTCAGTTCCGATCAGCAGGGGATCAGTGTAAGTTTAAGGGGGACTTATCATCTGGCAGCAGTTCCAGTTTAAACACAGGACACTGATCAAAGCAGGCCCAGTAGCATTATAACCTCTTCCGTTCGCCTAGTGTGTAGAGAGGTGTGTTCCGGTGGCTATACGTGAGGAGTGACTGAATTGGGTGGTGTGTTACTAAAAGAGCTATCCAGTAATCAAAGGGGTTACTGCTGTCAAGGGAACCAGTCTTTAAGAAGCTTAAAGTGTATTTCAACTTTTGCATTCCAATCTAAGAAAACTCATCCCTATGTTTCTTATGTGATCCTATTCACACAGCATAAAGAAAAATAATTTAAAAAAAATATTTCATACCTTTATGATGTTTTGTTAAAGCAGGGAAGATGGCCGATTTTTCTCAGCACCTTCATGGTGTTCTGTCCTAATGGAAAGGCTTAGGACTGAAATTGGCAGATTGTGTTTCTCTCATTAACTTAATTAACTTACAATAGACAAACCACCTCAGACCCCTGGCTAACATTTCAAAGAAAGATAAGCACATAGACATGTTAACCCTTAAGACCCTAACCCAAGTAAAAGCAGCATTTAATTTTTTTTTTTTTAGCTTATGCTATGTGAATGGGAACATGTAACAAGGAAGGCATGACTCATGTGGTCTCATGTATGAAAGAACTGAACTCCTGTTCTAAACTGGTCTTCTGTTGAATGTATCTTACTGGACTTGAAGAGCCTTAGAATATTACTATATTTTCTTGTTTTTGAGATAAAAGCTACCTCAAAGAAATAGTTGTGTTCCCACTCCTCTGTCATTATGTGGTGGTAGTGCGATGGGGCAATATTGCCGGGTGACAAGGCAGCTTTGTAGGGCGGCCGATCGTTGTAGCTGTGGGTCATCGTGATTGATGCTCGATTCCTGAATGACATGGTTAACAATGGATGTACATGGGACACATTATAAAAGGACTTTTTCATGGTGTGTGTGAGTACTAACATACTCTGTACCCGTTAATCTAAGGCTGGGTTCACACCTAGGCGTACGGAATATGCGCGTTTGCCACGAGTTTCGTGCCGTGTGTTTTTACAGCGATTTGCGGTAAAAGAAACGCGCGTTTCCGAGGGCTATCCGGCTGTATCCCAATGGATACGCGCAGCAAATATGCCCCAAAGAAGCTCCTGTACTTCTTTGGGCGTAGGGCGTTGACTTGATATCTAGGGCAGACTACACCTGCTAAAATTAGTTTCATTTCGGACCGATTCTAATTTTTTTTGTTTTCTTAATATTTGGATAAACTCGTTATTTGGATTCTGAACATTTCCGAATTTTCTTTTTTTTTCGTTTCAGACATCCACATGTTTTTGAAAATATATATTTTTGGAATTAATTAATGAAAAAACAGAGCCAGGTCCCTCTGCTGCTGGCCACCTCGACAAATCTTTGTTTACATCGCGCAGTGGGCGAGAAATAAACAGCCTGCTATTGGCTATTTTAAAGTGCAATAGCCAATAGCAGGCTGGCTATTGTGAAGGTAGAACTGTCTCTAAACTTCCTCTCTGTTACTCTGTTTTGTGTGTCTTTCTCTAATTTCTCCCTCTCTTTGAATTCTCTGTATTTGTCACCAGGGAGGCTGTGTGCAGAGTCACCAGGGCTGTGCAGTGCATGTCACCAGGGCTGTGCAGGGCGAGTCACTAGGGCTGTGCGGGGCATGTCACCAGAGCTGTGTGGTTGTTTCACCAGGGCTGTGCGTGGCGTGTCACTTGGGCTGTGCAGGGCGTCACCAGGGCTGTGTGCGGCACATTTGATTGTGTTTAATAAGTACACTGTGGATTATTTGGAATGATTTAGTTGGACATAGGTGTAAATCACATTATACACAAATTGTCCAGGTGACAGTGCTGAGTTACCTGGAGATTTTTTTAACCTATGACTACAATTGGAGGATTGTTGTAAGCGATTGCTAAATAAATCAGTTATATATTGTCTCCAGCAATATCTCAGAACATTCCTCCAACTGTAGTCACAGGTAAAGTAAAATAAAAAAATCTCCAGGTCACTTTGCACTGCCCAGGCGTTGTTACCACTATGAATATTATTGAAGCCACATGCATGAGGGAAGAAAAGTATTGTGGAAAACTGAGTTTTTCCACCTTCTACATTAGTTTCCACTGTGCACAATGGTCTGGCGGCCATTTGAAAAAAGCCATCTGGATATTGAGAGGATAACTAAAAAATAGTACGTTTTTTTGATTATATCCAGGATCTGCATATGCCTGCCTCATGCACATTGCTGGCATGTTTTTTTATTTGTGTAAGGTGTTCACTCACCTGTGCCGCCTCTGATATCCCAACCTGAAACCAACATATACATACACACATACCTGTACATAAGCCTGAGGACAACTGTGATATACATGATACAGACCTGAGGTGTGCCATGGTACGGGGGGACAGTAATGCCAATAAGGGGGCAAACACAACCATTTTAGGATAATTATACCTTTATTCATAACCAGTTTACATTGCAAGTTTAGAAAAGGCATCGGCCATTTCAACGTGCGGATTCGGTATGTACCGGGTAAAACAGGATGAATTCCACCTGCCCAGATGTTTGATCACATGAGCCGGGACACCGTGCCTGGAGGCCGCTGAGGCAGCCCCAATCCTAAAAGAATGCCCCGAGTATGCTTTGGGATCCGCCCCTAACTGACCGATAAGCATGCGGACGTGACTGATGAACTGTTTAGCAGTCAATGGGGTATCGGGAAAAGGCAACAAAGGACTGGTACCTGCCAGCCTGGACGGTCTGGTCATGAGCCTGTCCAACACTGCCACTGGGCACCATGCGTTGCCTGATGGGAACAATCGTATTTGCGTGGGGGCACCTACCTGATTGGTCTTACAACGGTCCAGGGATAACATGTAGTAGTCGGGAAAGCGCACTAGATGCTTCCTGAGTACGGGACTTGACTTACGGCTACTATAGGTAAATTCCCCTGGTCTCAGGAATCCGTAGAAAGCCAGATAAATAGAAGCTACAAAACATATTGAACAGCCTGATCTACCGAAGAATATTTGAGCGAAAATTCCTCAGATGGTATGAGCGCATTTAAACTAGGAATATGAATGGAATGAGGCGCTGACAAATCGTATATCAACCGCTGTTTATTCGTAAACTTCCCACATACCAACCCAATGGGACTGACCCTCCACATGGAAAAAGGTGGTTCAATAAAGGGGCCTATGATGAAGCCCTTACCTAACTCCACCCGCAAAAGTGCTTCCACGACCTCTGGAGCAGCCAGTGCGGACCTCAGATTCTTACACTCATATGAAACCTGAGGTAGCGTAATCAGACCCGTGTGAAACCCTTGATTGAAACCTTCTTCCAAAAAAGACCGGAAGGAAGGGTCAGGATATTCCACTAAACAACCCACCAGTGCTGTCACATTCACCTGGCTTAGTCAGGACACCTGAGAGTTCCTTACCGTGCATGCGACTTTGGGATGAGCCCTAAAACACTGCGAGCAGACATGTAATAACCTGCATTGCGGGTAATTGCATGACTTGAAGTTATAATTGTTGCAGATTTGTGCCTTACCTAGGCACTGAATGGGCCTGCCTAGCTTGTCAAACTGCGTCGGCCCTGCGTTGGCCGGGCTGGTCAATAATCCCGCCGTTTTCTGTGCGACGGACAAATCTGACGCCACAGGCGTAGGGCACCAATTGGTGGTATGCGCAGAGGATTGGCATGACATGCACACTGGGGCCTTGAGCCCGGCAAAGTGCCTGCAGAATAATTCCGTGTCCATCCTCCCCCAGTTGGCCGTAAACTGAAATTGTGAGAGCCCTGCTGCAGCTTTGGCTGAGAACGCCCGGTGATAATCATAGTATGTCAAGCCACCATATTTGTAAGCTAAATCCATGACAATGTGCAAATATGCGTCCAGCTCTTCCCTACGGTTAGGACTCGCTGAGCACACCACATCTCTATAAATACCAAACGCTATGACAAATTCCGGAATGGATAGTTTCCGACTAAGCCTGGGGTCCCTAGCTTTGAGGACGACAGAGACCTCTTCACAGGCAAATACCTTGTGCTCCTTTACATCATGAGCTGCTATCAGCAGAGATGCCAGATTGACGTCCTTCCCCTCTAATATATCTTTCCTCAACTTATCAGGAACAAAGTGAGCCGGAGCAATGTACGGGGCAATGGCCATCGTACCTGAGAACTTAAATGCTGGAAATGGTGGAAATGGGCTTTACATTTAGCTGAGTCTTTGTGTGATCACTAGATTGTTTTCATGTGCCATCAAAGCAAAATACTGTACTGCAATACAGTCATACAATGCTGTTGGATTTCCTTGTTCCTACATTGTATTTGCCTGGTGTGATGAAGTGTCTTGATTCCTCTGCTCACTGACAGGGATTTTCTACCACCTCCTAATATTTAGCCATTTACTGTCTAAAAAGTTTAAAGCTTGGTGTTTATAATTCAGATCTTGCAAGTTTGCATACCTCCCAGCTGTCCTGGGTCCCGTGGAACTGTCCCCGGATTGCATCAAGATCCTGATGCCCTGTTACCAAGTGCTCTAACACTTATTCCAGGACTCGGCAACAGCTCCAAGCAAACACCGCCAAGGAGAAGGGCCCGGTTTCAGCTGCCAATGCTGCAACCCTGATGGTTCTGCCACCGACTCCAAACTGTAAAGGGACTGCAAATCCCAGTGATATATTATACAGCAATGCAGAGTGCCTCCAGCTATAGAAGACTAGAAATCCCAGCAATACCTTATACAACAATGCAGAATACACCAGCTTTAGATGACTACAAATCCCAGCAGTATATTATACAGCAATGCAGAATACCATCAGCTATAGAGAAATACAAATCTCAGCAATACATTATACAGCAATGCAGAATGGCACCTGCTATAGAGGACTACAAATCCCAGGAATAAATTATAAAGCAATGCAGAATAATACCATCAGGTATAGAAGACTACAAATCTCAGCAAAACATTATACAGCAATGCAGAATGATAGTATATGAATTTTCTACATACTCTGTGCCGCCGCTCTGCTCCGGGGTGCCAGCCTGAGTCTCGGGCAGAGGGTCTCAGGAGGGCTGTGGAAGGTGGTAAGGAGGGCTGTAGAAGGTCTCACGAGGGGTGCGAAGGGTCTCAGGAGGAGCCAGAGGGTTTCAGCAGGAGAAGATGTGAACAGGCACCGCGTGGGACCTCAAAATTGAGCTGCTTCAATTTTGTTCTGGCAGAATAATAGTATATGTATTACTTACTCTGTGCTGCTACTCTGCGCGGCAGGGCCAAAGTGAAGAACCCATTTGACTCAGCTGATCCAACATCTGGATCAGCTGAGCCGAACGCATGGCAGTTCACTTGCTGCTGTTTGCCCCTATTCTCATATTGTGAATAGCCCGTACAGCCGCCCTTTGGTTCAACTGATCTGAAGTGCTCCATCGGCCGAAGTGAGCCGTAGGATTAGCCGAAGCTATGGCTATATCCTTCAGCTGCTTTGTGAATAACCACCATAGAGTTTTCCTCCCCAGAGCTGAAGAATAAGTGTCCAACATCCTAGGACACTAGAAAAAAACTGAAGTATGATGGTTGGGGGTAGCATTATTGAGCACAGGCCTTTAACTGTTTTTTTATGTTTTCCAATGTCAATCTCCTGAAGGCTGGTGCATTACTCATACATCTATGAATTTACTTCATCCCCGTGTCCCTCAATGGATGATAAATATTCTATTGTTAGTTAAAGAGGAGTAGGTTGATAACGAGGAGCTGCAGGTTAAGAAGGGATATGCAATCTTTGCTCTCTTCTCTCGCATAATCTTTCCGGGTGACCCGTTTGATGAATATGTTACTGTATCTTGTGATAATGCAATGAATGTGGTATGAAAGGGCACATTTTAATTGGCATTTCAATACATTTCCACAATGCATGTGCACTGCAATGCACTAAAGCACACCAAAGTGCACAATGGGCCGTTCTTTGCTCCATGGGAAAATGCAGCCTGCACTCTTTTTTCATGCATTGAAGGTATTTTTTTTCAAACCACTGACAAACCACTTGGGGACTACTTCCACTGCCAACAATGATTAGACCGTTTTTTACTCCCACTGACCCTCAACACCAGGACATTTTTCTTCCACAGACCACCGATATCATAGCTTGTTTTTCTCCCAGAAGCTGCTATTGCAAGATCATTTTTCTCCTTCCAATTACCATTAATGCTAGGGCATGCTTCCACCCACTGATGAGCAATGTAAAAGGCACTTTGTTACATTATCCTGACCACTGCATTTTGTAAGCCTGCTGTATGTTACATTTTCCTGATCCGTGCACTCTCTACACAATGTTGTATGTTACATACTCCTGACTACTGCACTCAGTAATTTGTGCTGTATGTTATAGACTCCTGACCAAGGTGTTTACTTTTTCAAAAGTTGCTGGCTTCTAAGTAGTCACCCAACTGTTTTAATGATGTTTACCTTTGAGGTAGATTGATACAAAGTGTAAACGCTCAGTCTAGATTGTGTGTGCAGAAAAGCATATGTTATTTTTAAACAAAGATCCTTTGTGCTGTGTTAGTGAGACTTATGGCACAGAAATAATTTTTTTCATAACTATTATTTTTAAGGCCCCCTTAATAAAATGATATGTGGTTGGGTGAAGTTCTTGGGGTACCACATCCAACTTTCGTATATTTGACAAGGAATGTTCGCTCCCATGTTCCTTGCTCCTTTGAAAAGTATTGTCATCTCACTGTATATCATCCCTTTTTTTTAAGGGAGCAATGTTTTTATTGATTTTGTAAATTTTTAATCAGTTAGTGTTAATAAAAAACATTTTAAACAACATAGTTTAAAATGTTAAACATTTTAAACAACATAGTTTAAAATGTTAAACTTTTTAGGGTACCTAAAAAGTAAGTAAATGCAAACATTCCTTGTTAAATATTTTTAAGGCCCCCTTGAGCCATTTCCAGCATTCAGTCTAGACATGTACACTTTATATAGTGGCATGTGCCACATGTTGCCTTACAGCCTCACCGTGTGTCCTTCTTTCTCATTTTCTATGTTATGCGTTTGATCCTCAGGTAATCTTTTTCCTTTATAAAATATATTTTTCAATCTGCAATTGTAAGAAAATGCCCTGCAGACCAGTTTTAAACCTATTTCTTATGATTGTGGTTTGAAGGAAAGCCGCTTGCAAAGACAACAGCCACCCCTGGGATTAAGCCTGTATTATTATCTCTATAGTTTAACAGTTGAGCCTTTCAGCAAGTAAATTAAACAAATCAATGTGTTAAAAGAGGTTATACTGTCAGTGAGCTGAGCTGCTGTGCTTACATGAGTGTAGGGCTGTGATAGCAAATACAATAAATGTATAGCAATGAATTTCCAAAATATGTTGCCACTGTAACCAGGACAATTCTATATGTAGGTTATCCTCCTCGTGTGTTTGTTTGGTGCTCCCTCTATTAGGAAAATAAATGTAGCTAAATCAGCAGCCGTTAAAAGCAAATCATTAGAAGTTACTTCTGTTTCAACTTTTTGTCTCTCTTATGCTCTGCTTTTTAGTGTTTTGTCAAGTCTCTTTGTACAAGACATTTTTTTATTAAATAGCTATTTAAGGCCTAATGTCAGGGCCCGCTAATAGATAACCAAGTAAAGAGTTGATCACTAGGCCACTGGGGATTTCAAAATAAGCATACAGTTATATATAAGTAAACAGTGCATGGATGCCACCTTCTGGAGATTCTGTTGTAGTGTGGCCATTATTAAAAATTATAAATAATTACTAAAGCTCTGGAAGCATGCACAAAGGTAAAGAACAGACAGACACGTGTCCTAACGTGCTTTCTTCCATGTTCTCTTGCAATAGTTGAACAATATTCTACTATATCTAGATAAAAACTATGCATGTCCAGTTAGAGCTTGTCCATATGTTGTAAGTCAACTGATAAAACTCTTCCCTTATATCTAATTTATATATAATAACTAAAGTGCAGCACTATTTTTCCATTAGCCTAGGCTGGTGACTTGACTCATTCTACAACAATTAAGAATCACTTTCCTGCCACAGCCTATGATTGAGCAATGAAGGAGCACCATCAGAATTATAAGTTGT
Source organism: Nanorana parkeri (assembly GCF_000935625.1). Taxonomy (NCBI): domain Eukaryota; kingdom Metazoa; phylum Chordata; class Amphibia; order Anura; family Dicroglossidae; genus Nanorana; species Nanorana parkeri. The sequence goes on from NW_017307842.1 coordinate 138,475, forward strand.
CACTCTGCTCTTTCCTCCTATTGACATACTGTGCAGCACAACTGGTTGATTCCTACCACTGGCCCTTGTTTTTCAGTCTGCTGTACAGAGGATTACAAGAGGCTGATGCTAATTCAAATTCAAACACTTACACCAGTTTCATTACAATATTGCTGTTTTTTTCCATTACATTTAATGATTTTTAATGATAATGGTATCGGTGAGTATTAGAGAAATATAATATTGTTTTATACTTCTCATGAAGAGATGCGTTTATTTAGCTAGGGCTTTCAAACAATAACATGTTTTTCAACATAAATTAAACATAAATTATAAAACAAATGAACTGTTTGCTTTCTTTATACAAATGTGTATGCAGTTGTAATTTATTTTATTTGTTATGCTCTGGCAGTCAGAGGTGGCCTCCACAAGACATTTGTCACAAACCACTTTCCATGCCTGGAATGCCGTTTGTCATTCACTAAACCTAGACACTCGCCTGCAACGGTGGTAATGTAATTTAATCCGATAAGCCTAAGCATCAATAAGGCTAAATGTCTCTGAAACCATGCTTCTGAATTAGTAAATAACCTGAGCCTACAGAATATCTTGAAGGCGCTGGCTTTATTGAATACTACAGACAAATGTGTTTTACTGTCTCTTCTGTCAGATTATAATAAAAAAGCCTGAACAATATTGTTTTGTTTTTTGTCTCATGCAAATAAAACTAAAAGGGTATAGTGCACAGCAAATTATTCCCCCTGTGCAATTTGTTTTCACTAATGACCTAGAAAACCTTTCTTGCAATTTTACAATACTTTACCTTATTGTATTAGCTTGGTGTTAGCCCCTCATTCATTCTGCAGCAAGATGTGCAAAGATGCATGTTTTCGCGCACATTGCTGCAGCTTGCTAAAACGCGTCGTTTGTAAGATGTGCTTTAGTGCATTTTGGTGCAGCATGTTTTGAAAAATAAGTGCAGAGACATCCTTGGTGCAATTGCCAGGCATAGGGCAGCCCATTGAAATTACATACAAAAACATGCATGCACACACCAGTACAAGTGAGCTAACTTCACTTATAGGTTTACTATTTAAAAAATATATATTTTAGTTATATAGTGAATGTATTGTTTGGGAGGGGGAGGAATTATCAAAATTGGAAAATAAAAAATCTGGAGCAGTTGATAATTTTGATAAATTCCCTCCATTTTGAGGTGGAGTTTGCTCCTAACTTGAGGAAATCAAGCACACACATTGCAATTGCTCATTCATTTCCAATGTGCAATATTATGAATTAAAATTACAGTTTTAGAAACAGGTCTTATTTGTTATAAACCACAAATTGTCAAATTAAAGAACCTTTCTTGCTTTTTCTGGGAAACAGGTTTGTGTTTTGGTAGTGATTACTCTAATACTTGCTAGAAACTGAAAAACATGTACTATGGAACCCATGTGTTGAGATGGCTTTCTGTTAGCTGAACTCATTCAAAAACTATTAGCAAGGCCATCTTGCAGTCATGACACAGCTTTTTTCCTCAGAACAGTAAACAAGTGAAAGCTAAGAGAAAGGTAAAATGACTTGTGTAAGTGGTGGACAAAGCAAAATCACATTCAATTATGTAGTTGTCTGACAGTGACAGCTACACACAATAGGGTTCACCAATGGCTGCTTAGCATATTATGCATTAGACTCAATTCACATACCTAATACACCAGGATAAGGATACTTTTTTATATCATAGTTCTTTTTTGCTGAATACAATGAACCTAAATTATTACAGTTGCATGGCTAAATTCTAGAGCATTATTCATGTGTTCAAGCTTGTGTTTATACTTGGCTAGGTCACATATTGCAGTAGCACTTTGCTGTATTGCAGAAAGTGAGGATTAAGAGCCACACACTGATAAAGATTAGTGTTACTCAAACAAGACTGTGTTCTGTTTGTCAGCAGCGGCTGAACAGGTAGAAAATTGGCAAATAACCCAAATTTGAACACCGTTATATTAAGTGGTTAAAATTTTTTGGAAATTCCCTTCACTGCTCTGAGAGCTGTGACTCTGCAAGCTCTGTGCTCACATAGCTTGCTAAGTCAGAGCTGTCAGAGGCTGGTTAGAATTCTGGTTACACAGGAGATCTGTCACAATTAAAAGTACTATTTCTGTATTTGCAGATGACACCAAGTTATGTAATGGAATACAGTCCTTACAGGATGTCTCCAACTTACAGGCAGATCTGAATGTAGTGTATGTTTGGGCATCTATTTGAGAAATTAGGTTTAATGTTGATAAATGTAAAGTTATGCACTTTGGTGACTAAACACATGCATGAGTCATACACTCTAGGGGGAGTGTGTTTGGGGGAGTAAATGATGGAGAAAGATCTGGGTGTTCTGGTAGATCATAGACTGAATAATAGCATGCAATGTCAAGCAGCAGTTTCTAAAGCAAGCAAAAAACCTTCTTGTAATAAAAGAGATATAGACTCCAGAGATAGAGACATAATCCTGCCCCTCTACAAAGCATTAGTAAGACCTCATCTGGAATATGCAGTTCGATTTTGGGCACCAGTTCACAAAAAGGATGTTGTGGAACTGGAGAAAGTGCAGCGAAGGGCGACTAAACTCATAAGAGGCATGGAGGAGCTCAGCTATGAGGAAAGATTAACTGACCTGAATTTGTTCTCTCTGGAGAAGAGGCGATTAAGGGGGGACATGATCAACCATGTATAAATACATAAATGGTCCATACAAAGAGCTTGGTGCCAAAATTATTCACGTTAAGGTCACTGCAAAGGACAAGGGGACACTCTTTGCGTCTGGAGGAAAAGAGGTTTAACCTTTGCATACGGAAAGCATTCTTCACAGTTAGAGATGTGAAAATGTGGAATAGACTCCCCCAGGAGCTAGTTCTAGCTAGCTTGGTTAATTGTTTAAAAAAACATCTGGATGTACAGTATTCCTAAATGCACAGGCTATTACTGGATATTGAGTTCTTATAGGTATATTAAGCATCAGAGATTGTTGATCCAGGGAATATACGATTACCTTATGGGATCAGGAAGGAATTTTTTCCCCGGTTGGAGCAAATTGAACCATGCTTTATAGGGTTTTTTTTCCCTTCCTCTGGATCAACTGTAGCTGTTGGCATAGCGTTCGGTTTAGGCTTTTCTTCTTTTTTTTCTTTCTCCATATCGCTATAGGCGGAACTCGATGGACTTGTGTCTTTTTTCAACCTGACTAAATATGTAACTATGTAGCAATGCTGTGCTGGATCCCCTGTATTAGAAGCCAGGGAAGACATCTGGGGTCTAAAAGACTCCAGATATCTCCATAAAGAGGACCTGCCACCTCCAAATGCTGTCACATAGGGGATTCTTATCCCCTGTGATAGCAATAAAGTTGACTGAAATATAACAAAGTGGTAAAAAATGATTAAAATAAATAGAAATGTAAAAAACCCCCCATTAAAACCAAACCCTCCACCCGCCAACTGCATGCAAACGAAACCACTTGCATAGGGCATGCCATGAACATCGGCGTAAGAGCAATATTTTTAGGGCCATAACCCACTGTTAACTCTAAACTGATGAGCAGTACAGGCGTTTACAGTGTCATGGGAAGTTTTGAGTACCATAATTTTTTTTTTATAATTGAATTAATTGTTACCTAAAAAATATTAATGTCATAAACATTTGTGCAAATCTAGTGCAACAGAAAAAATTGCAGCTGTCAGGGCCTTAGATTTCAGAAAATATATACTTGTTTGGGGATTTAAAGTAATTTTCTATTGATGAATAAACATTTTAGCATGTGTGTGCGCAGAAGTGTTAAAACAGCCATAACAACAACAACATAGCCAAAAGAGTCCGGTCATGAAGGAGTTAATGTTTAATTATTTTAACAATTTACAGATTTTTTTACCTCAGTCAAGCAACCATGATGGGCAGAGATGGCAACTCTGCAACTAAAAAGTTTAGTGATCATATGTCTTGAATTTAAAGCAGGAGAGCCTACTTCTGCTGCCACTGGTGTGTATACCTATGGAATGATCTTGGTATGGCTCTGCAACAGTAACACAGATGTTCCACTCAAACCGAATAGAACTCCTGATCTACAGTAAATGGATTGATATGGATCGCCTGATCGGTTGAATGTAAACAGCCATCGCTGGCTGTTTACATTGCTAACAGTTTCCCACTCGTGTGCGCGCTGAGCTCCGCACACGAGCGGGGAGAGGGGCAGGACGTCTTAAGACACCCTCCTGCTCCTATAAGACTCCCGTCCGGCCATTCAGGAATGGCCATGTATGGCAAGTGGTTAAAGGAAAAAAAGAGCAGTCTCCCTAAAAATTCCTAACAGATCCAGGCATGTAACCTAGGTGGCCAGGAAAGGGGGGCAGTGAGCATATGGGTGCCCCTTCTGAACTGTAACAGACCACATGCCCTCAACATTGGGAGGGTACCATCCCCTTATAAGATGTCCTCATCCCCACACCCTGTTCCCAAAAAGAATGTGGGGGTCTGCAGGAGAGTCATATTGGAATCTGGAAGCCCTCTTTAGAATAGGAGGACCCCAGATATTCTACCCTCTACTTGAATGGATATGGGGTACATAGTACCCCTTGTGACTCATTCACAAAAAAAGGAATTAGTAAAATAAAAACATCCACACTCTACAAAAAAGTTATTTATTTAAATTATTGTGTAAATTCAACATCAATTTTGAAGTCCAATGATGTAGATCCACATCAGTCACAATAAGTGGTGCCCAACAGTGTAGACCCACTGCTACAAATACCTGTAGCCACAACAATGCTGCCCTGCCATCACAGATGAAAACTCCCCAATGCTGCTGTAATGTAAACACAGCGGCAAGGAACCCGGATGGTGTCATTGTCCAAATATGGGGAGGAGCATATTTGGCCAATGATGTCACCCAGGATCCCTGCCGGCTTGTTTACAATTTTAATTACAATATACAATTACACTAGTAATACTGCCGCTAAATGACAGACTGCGGACTACATTGACCGGAGGTTTGGGCGGGCAAGTGAATTGGCTAGATATGACTAGTTTGTTGACCCATTGGCTAGGGATATACCGATACTAGTATTGGTGCCAATGCCGAGTACTCGTACTCGCCCAAATGCTCCGATGCCTAGACCGATACTTCCGGTATCAGGACTTGTGATGAGGGAGCATGGAGCCAGCTTCCCAGCCAATCTGGAAGCCGGGTGCACTGTAATGACGTGGCGCCCGGCTGTCTGATTGGCCGGGAAGCTGACTTCATGCTCCCTCATCACAATAAGATACCCATTGTTTGTAAAATATAAAAGATGAGATTATGCTGTGTAAATAGATACCCAACATGCAAAGCTTAAAAAATTGTGTGCACCCGTGCAACAGCGACAAAATACAGTACCGCAAATTGTCCATAGGAAATGCTTTAAAAGCCTATACAGGTCATGAATATTGGCCCTAGAATTCTTGCTCTTACTCTGGCGCATGCTGCGATACCCAACATGTATAGTGCAATTGTTGTTTCGGTATATAGGTACACCTGATGCGTATTTACATTAGTATGCCCTCATTTGCCGGGCAGGGAACTAAATTTTTTTGTTTTTGTTTTTAAATTTATTTTACTATTTTTAAAAACTTTTTAGAGGTGATAGCATATTAGTGGTGGCAGGTTCTCTTTAAGGTTATGTTAGGGGTCTTTCCACTTCACAGAAGCTATTCATGTGCATATCGTGCATGAATAGCTCCTTCCCTGTCTTCTCTAGCTGGGGAATGACAGCTGATGAACTCCATTCAGCGGGGAGGAGATCAGCAAATGGATGTTCATCTGTCTCTCTCCCCTCTACCCCCCGACACCCGTGATGCCAGTTACCGGCCTGCAGGAGGGGCATTGGAGCCTGGGAGTAAGGCAAAGGTATCGGTACTAGTATAAATACCGAGTATTTGGGCGAGTTCTCATACTTGCCCAAATGCTCCGATACTTACCCCCGATGCCAGAACGTCCGGTCAGAGGGAGATTTCCTCTGACTGGCAGTGCCGCGAGGGAACATGGAGGTGGTGGTGGGTAATGACTCGCCGCCCAGCTTTCTGATTGGCCAGGAATCCGGCTCCATGCTGATTGACTGGAAGCCAATCAGCAAGGAGCCGGCCAAACAGCATGGAGCTGGCTTTCCTGGCAATCAAGAAGCCGGGCGGCAAGTAATGACATGCCACCTGGCTTCCTGATTGGCCGGGAAGCCGGCTCCATGCTAGCAGAAGTAACGATATTGGTACTCATTATAGGTGAGTAACGAAAGATAAATATCAGTAATCGTACTTAATAACGAAAAACCAGTTTCGGTGCATCCCTATTTAAAAATATTTTATTTGATGGTAAGGTGCAATAGCTTTGAATGATTAGTGTCCACAGATTCTGTCAAATTGAGATCAGTAAATAACTATTTTATCCATATCATGTTATAGCTAGTAGTAGTTAGTCATTGCTTCTGCAGAATTGGATAAGCTGTGAAATGTCTTCAATATTATAGACCTAGTCCAGTTCAATGCGACTAACTGCTACAGGCTATTAATTAAGCATATCTATTGTCAAAAACTCTAGCTCACATGGATTGGCTTGCTTATCCATATTAGTTACATCATCTGTACTGTTTTGAGGTGGAAGGGATGCCTAAACACTTATTAAAAATTAGGGATGCACAGATACTTTTCGAGTACCAGTGCAGATACTTGGCATTTTCATGAGAACTACCGGGGTTGCAGCGGTTGCAGCTGGGACCTGGCTCTGGCGCTCCACCACTGTCCTGAAATCATGGGTCTGTATTGTTTTAGAAAAACTGTCACATGACAATAAACAGAAATGTATCTGTACTCGTACTTGTAAGTACTCGGCAAGTACCAGTACTCGTACTCGCAAAACTGGTATCTGTGCATCCCTTTATTTATATTTATAAAAACAAAAATCGTACATTAAAACAGAGATGTACAAATCCCAGGAGCTCCGTGTGCTACTTACAAATGACAGCTGCCTCCTAATTTTTGAATTTTTCTCTAGTCTAGTCTTGGAGCTCAAAAGTATCGGTACATGTACTCGTACTTGTACCGAGTACTGTACTTGGTATCTGTGCAACCCTATTAAAAATAAAAGATTATATATAGGCACCAGAACGGATGCCCTTGTTGTGTGAGAAGCAAGCTATTACAGTTCAGTCATCAGATCATTTACTGACATGTTACCTTGGTAACCTTATTTCATTAATAACACCCAGTTTTTAGTTGTTTTTTTTACTACAGTAAGGAAATATGAACCCAGAAATATGGGAATAATCTTTAATTAAAAACAAAGTAACCAAATAGACTAAATAGTGTATTCAAGTAATGTAGCACATAAAGAAAAGCATGCAAATATCTAACATGCATAATTTCAATTTGGTTTGGTAACATGTTTTATAAAAAAAATATACATTTTGTTTGAATAATTGAAAAGCATTGCACACTCTTATTTAAATAGTGTCAGGGCAAAAAAAAATATATGTAGTCCATTTCTGCAATACATTTTGCCATTGTTTACTTCTTTTAAGACCCTGCAAGTACAGACACATACCTATTGATTTGTCAGAAATGCACTCAGCTTCAGTAGTGCACTAACGATATACAACATTTACCTGGGCTGAGACTGGTGTTCACTGTGCTCCGTTTATTTTTGGCTAAACTACTCAGACACACCTCTACCCTATTCTCCACAACATAGACACAAATCATGCTGTAGTCCCAAAAGAAGAATTAGGGGGACTATATACTCTTCTCAACATAACACAGAAAATGTGTAGAAGCCACAGGACAGCTCAAAATGTCTAAAAGGATCAACAGGTATTTTTTTTTTTGCACTTTTCGAACATATAAAACAAAGCACTTTTTAATGATATATAACAAACCAAAAGTGAGCACATAAGAGAAGTTCATGGATAGGGTTTACATATACAGTAATAAGCTGGTTAGATTTAAAAAAAAAAGTAGAAGCTGAGGCTTATATTTTCCTGACGGTAATAATGAAAGCATTAATTCATGAATGCTGGATTAAATAACTCCCACCCAAGATGTTAGCAAGATACTGAGACAGTGATAAGCAAACCAGTGACGCAGGAGATATTAATTGTAATGTAAGATAATCAAAGGCATCTAGGTGATCCTGCAACACACTTGATTTGTTGAGATTGATATCAGCCTAACAAAACAAGAGTCAAATAAACACTGAGGGGATAGAAGGAAATTAATACAGCAAATGAAAAACAGGTAAACGCCAACAACCTGCAGGAAATGAGCAGTTGTGTACAAATGTATTTTTGAAATATATCTTACGTTATTCTCCTTATCCATATTAGTTACATCATCTGTACTGTTTTGAGGTGGAAGGGATGCCTAAACACTTATTAAAAATTAGGGATGCACAGATACTTTTCGAGTACCAGTGCAGATACTTGGCATTTTCATGAGAACTACCGGGGTTGCAGCGGTTGCAGCTGGGACCTGGCTCTGGCGCTCCACCACTGTCCTGAAATCATGGGTCTGTATTGTTTTAGAAAAACTGTCACATGACAATAAACAGAAATGTATCTGTACTCGTACTTGTAAGTACTCGGCAAGTACCAGTACTCGTACTCGCAAAACTGGTATCTGTGCATCCCTTTATTTATATTTATAAAAACAAAAATCGTACATTAAAACAGAGATGTACAAATCCCAGGAGCTCCGTGTGCTACTTACAAATGACAGCTGCCTCCTAATTTTTGAATTTTTCTCTAGTCTAGTCTTGGAGCTCAAAAGTATCGGTACATGTACTCGTACTTGTACCGAGTACTGTACTTGGTATCTGTGCAACCCTATTAAAAATAAAAGATTATATATAGGCACCAGAACGGATGCCCTTGTTGTGTGAGAAGCAAGCTATTACAGTTCAGTCATCAGATCATTTACTGACATGTTACCTTGGTAACCTTATTTCATTAATAACACCCAGTTTTTAGTTGTTTTTTTTACTACAGTAAGGAAATATGAACCCAGAAATATGGGAATAATCTTTAATTAAAAACAAAGTAACCAAATAGACTAAATAGTGTATTCAAGTAATGTAGCACATAAAGAAAAGCATGCAAATATCTAACATGCATAATTTCAATTTGGTTTGGTAACATGTTTTATAAAAAAAATATACATTTTGTTTGAATAATTGAAAAGCATTGCACACTCTTATTTAAATAGTGTCAGGGCAAAAAAAAATATATGTAGTCCATTTCTGCAATACATTTTGCCATTGTTTACTTCTTTTAAGACCCTGCAAGTACAGACACATACCTATTGATTTGTCAGAAATGCACTCAGCTTCAGTAGTGCACTAACGATATACAACATTTACCTGGGCTGAGACTGGTGTTCACTGTGCTCCGTTTATTTTTGGCTAAACTACTCAGACACACCTCTACCCTATTCTCCACAACATAGACACAAATCATGCTGTAGTCCCAAAAGAAGAATTAGGGGGACTATATACTCTTCTCAACATAACACAGAAAATGTGTAGAAGCCACAGGACAGCTCAAAATGTCTAAAAGGATCAACAGGTATTTTTTTTTTTGCACTTTTCGAACATATAAAACAAAGCACTTTTTAATGATATATAACAAACCAAAAGTGAGCACATAAGAGAAGTTCATGGATAGGGTTTACATATACAGTAATAAGCTGGTTAGATTTAAAAAAAAAAGTAGAAGCTGAGGCTTATATTTTCCTGACGGTAATAATGAAAGCATTAATTCATGAATGCTGGATTAAATAACTCCCACCCAAGATGTTAGCAAGATACTGAGACAGTGATAAGCAAACCAGTGACGCAGGAGATATTAATTGTAATGTAAGATAATCAAAGGCATCTAGGTGATCCTGCAACACACTTGATTTGTTGAGATTGATATCAGCCTAACAAAACAAGAGTCAAATAAACACTGAGGGGATAGAAGGAAATTAATACAGCAAATGAAAAACAGGTAAACGCCAACAACCTGCAGGAAATGAGCAGTTGTGTACAAATGTATTTTTGAAATATATCTTACGTTATTCTCCTTTTTATTTTGGTCTAAAAAGAAAGTGTCAATCTAACAAATATTTATTTATTAGAAATATTAAATTTATTAGAAATATTTCATAAAAACATTGGAATGCTACAATAGCTGCTACTACTACTACTACTACTACTACTACTACTACTACTACTACTACTACTACTACTACTACTACTACTACATTATATAAAGAATGAGTTTTTAGTAACAGAAAAAAAAGATTAAAGAATTAAAGAATTCAGAACTGGGGCATTTTCAACTCTTAGTGAATGAGATTTCTAGCAATCAGAATATTTATGTAATAAGTATTAGCAAAGTGGACATGGGACTGTATGTGACATATGTTTATATTAACTTAAACTCTAAATAAATAATCACTCAACACTATTTTAATTTAATTGGCATTAATTGGCCGCGGCATTTTTATTGGATAAATATTAAATCATACTCTAATAACCAATCTTAATAATCAACCAATAACTCTTATACTTCCACCATATTGCCCAGTTTTTGAAACTCGAGCAATATATTAATCAAGGGAATAGTCCCCCTCTCCTGAGGTGACAAACCACATAAAAATACCGTGACTAGGGAGGGAAGCTTCAAAACGGGATTCCAACTGGATGATTTTAATCATATCGGCACCTCCTTATGTAGGGCATAAATCCCAACTGCCATCCATTCTCGTGGCAATGTTTTCCCGCCAAAATAACGTTTTTTTCCCGCCGAAAAAATCCACCGTTGGAAACTCTTAAAGAGGCAGTGCACTAATATACAAAAAACTGGGAAAAACACCAAAAAATGCATCTAACCTAAAGTCCCCACATTCCCATGAAAATGGGCATCTAAGGGATGCTATTTATACATTCTGTTGATTATCTGCGAGTTGCTACATGGAAATGTTGAGGCTGGAATGCACAAAACTGGACAATCATTACAATAGGATCTCCACTATTGTGGATTGGAGTGAAGCTATAGTATAGCAGAAGTCTAACACATGCATAGTTTTTGGGTCCTTTCTTACTGTAACTACTTTAAAGTCTGCAATCTCCTGTGTGCCATCTCTGCTTTGAAACCCCTTGTTTTTGAGCACTTGACTTGCTGTACGATAAACAAGGAGGTTCTTTCTCTTGTTTTTACACACACTGATCTACTTCACTGTGGCATTCACTTGAGTGGTCAGCATTTTCTTTATCTTCTGTTTCCTTTCCGCATCTAATACACTTTACTTAGTATTGTTCATTAAGCACAGTAACTGGTGTCCAGTTATCTTGGAAGGTACACATGACCAAGGCCTGTTACTTGTTTGGTATAGTTCCCATGGGCAGTGTTGAATTCTAAGCTAACCTGTTCATCCACTTCAGTGGATGTCTGCTTTTGGTTTAAAGTCCTTAGTCCCTAAAGACAATGGAAAAGAAAGAGATGAGGAAGGCAGACCAAAGGTTAGGGCAGGCGGCAGACAAAAGAAACCAAGAGAAAAAAGCCAAATTGGTACAGGAAAGAGTCAGGCCAAGAGTCGGGGGTATATTAAGCATCAGGTGAGGAGGGCAACACCCATTGCTGCTAGCTTTGTACAGCAAAGAGCATAACACATGCTTGTAGAACCACAGGTACCTGCAGAACAACAACAGAACAACGGCAAGCCAGTGAAAGCCAGGTAACAAATTAGCTGTGCAGCTGATCTGTGACACTAGGTGCACTGATGACCCAACTGTCCTTCCTGTTCACACTTCAAACAGCATGTAGTCTTTGACTGTGATAGTTAGCTTGACCCATAAACAGTGCTCTATAATAACAATAACATTCTAAGTTATTTAAAAAAAAGCAGCCTTAGAACTACAACATATTTTTCAATTGTTCCTTCCTACTAATTCACTTTTCCCTACTCTGAGATAATGTTTTTCTTCCTCTATAAATATTTACAAATTCTTTAATTTCCTTATAGCCAGTGATATCCTCCTCCCTGTACAAGGAAATAGACGCTTTGTTTAATTGACCAGAAGAGCAAACTCAGATAATACCTTAATGTTTCTTATTGCACTGCATAGCCCAAACACAAATTGATATTTTTACATTTTTGTCTAGATTAATTTAAGGGAATTTTGCCTAAAATATATAGAGTAATTTAGGTAATTAAAGGCCACTCTCTTAGAAGCTACCACCATTTCTTCTACTTGAATACAATAAACATGCAACCTTGGACTAACAGAGAAGCATGGGAGTGGTCAGATCTGGCTATGACCTGCTTCATAATTGAAGAAGGGACTGTTCCTGGAACAAATATACAGTATACTAAACTATTTTAATTTAATTGGCATTAATTGGCCGCGGCATTTTTATTGGATAAATATTAAATCATACTCTAATAACCAATCTTAATAATCAACCAATAACTCTTATACTTCCACCATATTGCCCAGTTTTTGAAACTCGAGCAATATATTAATCAAGGGAATAGTCCCCCTCTCCTGAGGTGACAAACCACATAAAAATACCGTGACTAGGGAGGGAAGCTTCAAAACGGGATTCCAACTGGATGATTTTAATCATATCGGCACCTCCTTATGTAGGGCATAAATCCCAACTGCCATCCATTCTCGTGGCAATGTTTTCCCGCCAAAATAACGTTTTTTTCCCGCCGAAAAAATCCACCGTTGGAAACTCTTAAAGAGGCAGTGCACTAAAATACAAAAAACTGGGAAAAACACCAAAAAATGCATCTAACCTAAAGTCCCCACATTCCCATGAAAATGGGCATCTAAGGGATGCTATTTATACATTCTGTTGATTATCTGCGAGTTGCTACATGGAAATGTTGAGGCTGGAATGCACAAAACTGGACAATCATTACAATAGGATCTCCACTATTGTGGATTGGAGTGAAGCTATAGTATAGCAGAAGTCTAACACATGCATAGTTTTTGGGTCCTTTCTTACTGTAACTACTTTAAAGTCTGCAATCTCCTGTGTGCCATCTCTGCTTTGAAACCCCTTGTTTTTGAGCACTTGACTTGCTGTACGATAAACAAGGAGGTTCTTTCTCTTGTTTTTACACACACTGATCTACTTCACTGTGGCATTCACTTGAGTGGTCAGCATTTTCTTTATCTTCTGTTTCCTTTCCGCATCTAATACACTTTACTTAGTATTGTTCATTAAGCACAGTAACTGGTGTCCAGTTATCTTGGAAGGTACACATGACCAAGGCCTGTTACTTGTTTGGTATAGTTCCCATGGGCAGTGTTGAATTCTAAGCTAACCTGTTCATCCACTTCAGTGGATGTCTGCTTTTGGTTTAAAGTCCTTAGTCCCTAAAGACAATGGAAAAGAAAGAGATGAGGAAGGCAGACCAAAGGTTAGGGCAGGCGGCAGACAAAAGAAACCAAGAGAAAAAAGCCAAATTGGTACAGGAAAGAGTCAGGCCAAGAGTCGGGGGTATATTAAGCATCAGGTGAGGAGGGCAACACCCATTGCTGCTAGCTTTGTACAGCAAAGAGCATAACACATGCTTGTAGAACCACAGGTACCTGCAGAACAACAACAGAACAACGGCAAGCCAGTGAAAGCCAGGTAACAAATTAGCTGTGCAGCTGATCTGTGACACTAGGTGCACTGATGACCCAACTGTCCTTCCTGTTCACACTTCAAACAGCATGTAGTCTTTGACTGTGATAGTTAGCTTGACCCATAAACAGTGCTCTATAATAACAATAACATTCTAAGTTATTTAAAAAAAAGCAGCCTTAGAACTACAACATATTTTTCAATTGTTCCTTCCTACTAATTCACTTTTCCCTACTCTGAGATAATGTTTTTCTTCCTCTATAAATATTTACAAATTCTTTAATTTCCTTATAGCCAGTGATATCCTCCTCCCTGTACAAGGAAATAGACGCTTTGTTTAATTGACCAGAAGAGCAAACTCAGATAATACCTTAATGTTTCTTATTGCACTGCATAGCCCAAACACAAATTGATATTTTTACATTTTTGTCTAGATTAATTTAAGGGAATTTTGCCTAAAATATATAGAGTAATTTAGGTAATTAAAGGCCACTCTCTTAGAAGCTACCACCATTTCTTCTACTTGAATACAATAAACATGCAACCTTGGACTAACAGAGAAGCATGGGAGTGGTCAGATCTGGCTATGACCTGCTTCATAATTGAAGAAGGGACTGTTCCTGGAACAAATATACAGTATACTATTGTAAGTGCAAGATTTGAGCCAGCAGCTCCTTTTATTTCTCTATTAGAACCAATTCCCTCTGTTAGGATTATGGGCTAGAACTATATACCAAGGCATATGCGCCTTATGGGCTGCTGGAACCAGACATAATGCTTCCTTTTAAGTCAATATATCACTGTCCTTGCTATTTCAAATGATATATTGACTAAAAAGAATATTGTATCTGGTTACTTCAGCCCATAAGGTGCCTATTATATACTACTTTCCAAAGAAACAGGAATGACCTCCAGGACAGCCTATAGTAAGTGGCATAGATTCTCTAACCTCCCATTTGGTAGAATATATAGACTTTTTTTCTACACCCATTGATGCAATCTACCAAATCCTATTTAAGAGATACTGAGTGTATTGGACAAACATTGGAAGACATACTATATTGTTCTGATTGCAGTTTGGTTGCATCTGATGTCATGTTGTTATTTACAGTGATTAATCATGAGTAGGATACAGTGGCGTAACCAGAGTTATGGGCGCCCGGGACAGAATTTTTTTTTGCCCCCCCCCCCATATTATATAAACATCCACTATTGTGGTTATCATTATGTGGGCCACACCACAAGGAAATTAAGGGTAAGACTGAGTGAACATCTCAATCATTAGAAAATGGTTTAAAACTCATAGCTTATCATTGCACTTTAAGACTCATCACAGTAACAATGCTTAAAATGTTTGTTGGATCGCTGGAGTTAAAGCTGTTTCAACTTGACTAGGAAGGTGTCGAAAAAAATGAAACATTCTGGATCTACCAATTTGATTCCCTTAGCCCTAGAGGCCACTAACCATATAGCCCAAAAGCGTACATGCAGAAGTGGGAATCTACCCATTATTCACATATGTAGAAAGATTTTTATTTTTATATAATCCACACGCCAATTTAGTCAACATGGTCAATGGTCCAACTGCAAAATGGAGTGTTTATATGTGTAAAATGTTTATTGACAGAGAGTACAGGCTGAGCAGTTCGTATGGAAGTTTTATAGAGGTATTCCTCACTTAACGACCAAGTTCCATTCCTACAACCAGGCCGTTAAACAAATTGGTCGTCATGCGAGGAACTGTATACAGTACTGTACTGCATTAGTACAGTACTGTATAGTGTTGCAGATGTACAGTACTGAACAGTGTACTGTAAATTGATCAATAAAATACCTACCGAGACCCGCAGTGGAGAACGGAGTACAGCACTTCTGTGGCGATACATCGCACTGCCGCTGCCACGTTCCCGTACGTAAGGTCGGAGAACTGGTCGTAAGTGCGAGTGGTCACAAAGCAGGTAAGTCGTAAAGTGAGGAATATCTGTATTGTGATAAACAATCTTTTATTTTCTGTGTAGTTTCCCCAATAATACACAGACCACATGGACACTTCATCCTATACATAACATACAAACTCTGACATGTATGTTTATGTCAATTCTCCTGCCAGTGTGTGGATGTGTAAAAAAGGAACCTTTACTCATACTTCAACAATGCATGCATAATAAACATGGGAAAGACCCATTTTGTCTCTGACCTAAAAAGGGTAAAATATTGTGGTGCTTAAACACTGAAATCAGACTTTACTATATTATCACATCTACAGTCTACCTTTTCTATATGATTCTAAAGGTGGTTTAAATTTCTCTATCTCCGGATAATATTGTCCCAAAATATTCCACTGCTTTTGAATAGCTTTGTATACTTTCTCTGAAAATTGATGATACCAAGAAACAAAAGGCATCTGCGGGCTGATCCTTGTTTTATGAAAACCTCTCAAAATCCAATCTATTCCTGGATGTTATTTGCTTTCCCTCCTGTTCCAACAGGGATGTAGGATATCCTTTAACCCTCAATCCCTCCTGCATCTCCAATAAACATTGTTCTCTGATGCCTGCTCATTGCCAATATGACTTAAACTGACACTAAACTCAGGAGTTAAACTTTAAGAATGCATTCAAATACCTTAGCTATAGTCTGTAGATCCTCAAATCATGTCTGAATTGGTGCCGACACTGTCCTTGCGTCTGGAGGGTGGCTACTTTTGTTCCCCATGGTCCCTATGTATGTTGTAAAGTAGTCAATGCTCTTAGCTCACTTCTGTGATGGACTACAATTTCACATTTAGTTTACTAATTTGCATTGAGATTACAGTAAATCACAGGAGCAAGCTTGGAGCGGTGGCTACTTTACAACACACAGAGGAATCATCTGCTGCATTAAGTTTCCTTTGCCGACCACTGTGTCTACAGTCCTCAACGTTGCCCGTTCTTCAAAAAGAGCTTGAACAGCACATCTTGAAACCCCAGTCTGCTTTGAAATCTTTGCCTGAGAGAGACCTTGCTAATGCAGGATAACTACAGTTGGGGGAAATTATCAAAGCAATTACGACACTTTTAGCCTCTTAGATCATTTTTTTATGTGCAAATCTGTCTTTTAACATGTGCCCCTGTTTTCACCTGAGCTTACACTACTTTTCCAACTGCATGTTTTTTGCCCCTGTTTTGCCCAAAGCTTACACTACTTTTCCAACTGCATGTGTTTTTTGCACATGTTTTGCACCTGTTTTGACTGGAGCTTGCACTACTTTTTCAACTGCACGTTTTTTGCACCTGTTTTGACCAGAGCTTCCACTACTTTTTCAACTGCACATATTTTGCACCTGTTTTGCACCTGTTTTCATTTGCACTTGTTCTGGGGCTGTATGAAACTGGAGCATCACCTAAGAAAACAATCACAACTTAAAAAGTCCCCATGGCCACTATTTCAAGAAGTGAGAGTTAAGCTTTTTGCATGAAGGTACAAGTCTTCTTTACCAGAGTCTATTAACCCCTTCATGACTGAGGCCATTTTTTTCTTAATTTTTTGCACCCGTGTTATATTTCACATTTTAGGCCTGAAAATGACTTAAAACCCCCAAACATTATGTATTTTCTGAAAGCCAAGACGCAGTAGAATAAAATGGTGGCAGTTGCAAATTTTTATGTTGCACGATATTAGTGCAACTCCTTATCAAACCCCAGAATTTAATGCCATATGTACTTAAATGCCCCAAAACACAAAAAAATACCAATTTTTTAAAGAAAATATAAAAGATGAGGTTACAATGAGTAAATGGATACCCAACATGCCCAGGTTATAAATTGTGTGCGTCCGTGAAACGGCAACAAACTTCAGTACTCAAAAAAGTCCATAGACAACGATTTAAAAGCCCCCACAAGTCATCGATTTAGAGATACCCAAAAATACTGGCCCTAGAATTATTGCTCCCACTCCGGCGCGATACCCAACATGCGCGTTTGTCGTTTTCATACATAGGCGCACCCAACGCATGTTTACATGGCGACACGCGTGCTCGCGGGGGACTTTAAAAAATGTTTTACATTGTTTTTCGATTTATTTAAATTTTAATTTTGAAAACGTATTTTTTTTTAAACTTTACTTTGATTGTGTCAGGGTACCATGCACAGGCGTCCTCACACCACATGTAGGTACCCACGCAGGATGACAAAATTAATATGCCCACACAGGATAGGGTTCTATGCACACAGTTTATTTGTTACATATCAACAAAACTACAAACCCCCTCAACCCCCCACAGGTTTAGCAGTGAGGTAACAAACCCACCGTTGGGACAAACACACACCTACAGCCAGGGGGAATAGCAACAAGGAGGGGTAACAGGACTGCAGATATACGGCAGGCCTCAGGATACAAGAAGAGTGGTCAGGTACAAGCCGGGTCGTTAACAGGAGGGCAGCGCGGTACAGGAACAGGATTCAAGGAGAGTGGTCGGGTAACAAGCCGGATCGGTGACAGGAGGGCAGCACGGTACAGAAACAGGATTCAAGGAGAGTGGTCGGGTAACAAGCCGGGTCAGTGACTGGGTTGCAGATAGGAAGCAGGGTTCAGGTAGCAGGGTTCAGGTTCCAAGGCACAGGCCAGGGGAGTCAGTCAGGTGCAGGCGACGCAATACTGAGCCAGCTTCCTGACTGCAGGAAGGGCTTAAATACCCTCCCAGGAATCACCAGGTGATGGGGTGATCAGTCACAGCTGGGGCACACCCGCAGGTGAGTACTAGAGCTGCAGGTTCCTGACAGTTCCTGGCTGCTGGAGACACCCACAGGCGAGCACAGGAACTTCAGGACCTGGCTCCATCACCACCTGGGTGTGCTCTGGATCCTGACAGATTGATATCACATAGGGGGGATTACAAGCCCCCCTGTGATAGCAGATGGTGGTGACAAGTACTCTTTAGGGTGATGCTGGGGGTCCAAAAGACCCCCAGTGTCACCTTTACACTCCAAATAAGCTATTGAAGTGCAGATTGCACTTCAATAGCTTATTGCTGGGCTTCAGGAGCCCAGCACTGACAGCTATGGGACCGGAAGTGATACAATTGGCATCGCTCCCGGTCCCATAGTATGGGGATTGACGAACGGAGGTTCATCCATCTCCTCCCCAGCTCCCCACCAACACCACAGAAAAAACGGTGGGGGGGGGGGGCCTTCACCGGGCCATAGAAACGATCTGGCGACAGCTGAGTCACCAGAAGCACTTCTATTGTAAAGCCGACAGTTGGCTTTAGAAGTTTAAACAGAGCTTTTTGCCGCCGGGAGTCTGTTTAAACAACCCTGATGCTAGCGATGTACACTGTACGTCGTCAGTCGTGAAGGGGTTAAACCTAATTTATCAACAAAATTACACTAGCATCATAAATCTGGTGCAACTATATTCCATGCAAGTTCAAACACTCGCAATTGCTATGATAAATTCTCCCCTGTATGTCTAACGAAAATGAAATTCATTATCAAGGCTTAGACTGCATTGATAAATAAGCCGCAAATAACATTGAAAATGTGTCACTTAAAGAGATAAGACAGAAAAGTGGAGCAACTCCCTTGATAAATTCTCCCCAGTGTGTCTTGTTACTGTGCTCAGTCTTGCCATGGTGTATGGCCTGTGACATGAAACTGTCTTCCACAACCTTAGTAGCTGTCTCACCCAGTTCTAAGCCTCCCACACAGCTGTTGCTGTTTCAGTTGATGACTGTGTTTCAACCTACCTATGAAATTGATGATCATTAGCACCTGCTTGGTATAAATGGTTAATCATACACCTGACTCTAACGGTGGCCATACACTTTACAACCATCGCAAGACCTTAGTCTTGCGATGGTTGTAAAGTAATAAAAAAAACGTACAATCTGCCCATCTTGGACAGGCAGATCGTACTCTCGATCATCGCAAGCCCGCCCCTCTGAGGGCATTTGTCTCCCGAGCACCGTTCAAACCAGCCGAAAATCGTATGATTTTCGGCTGGTTTTCTAGCGTGCTCCTTAGACAAAAGACGTGCGACCGTACAGTAGAAACAGTCGCACGTCTCCGTTCACACTGCTCGATTCTCGTACGATCGCGGGATTTCCCGCGATTCTCGTACGAGAATCGAGCAGTATATGGGCACCTTAAAGGTGCCCATACACCTTACGACCATCACAAAACTTTTGGCTTGCGATGTTCTTAAGCTTATTAAAAGCTTGTACGATCTGCCCATCTTGGACGGGCAGATCGTACTTGCGATCATCGAAAGCCCGCCCCGCTGATGACCGCAGTGAGGGGCGGGCTTCCGATCACTGCAAACGGGCAGTGTGCGCACACCGGCCCGTTCGGCAGTTGTCGAACAAGCAGGCCATTAACCCGCTGAGAATCATACGATTTTCGGCGGGTTTTCAAGCCTGCTTGTTCGATGGAAGACGTGCGACCGTACAGTAGAAATGGTTGCATGCCTTCCATACACTGTACGATTATCGTACGATCGCGGGACGAGAATCGTACAGTGTATGGGCACCTTAAGGCTTTGTTCACACCAAGCGCGGAGCAGGTGCAGAGCAGTTGCAACCGGATCAAAAATGCGTCCAATGTATTCCAATGGTATTTTTTGCTCCAGTTCACATGGCAGCGTGCAGCTCCAGGACCTGCTCTGGAACGCATGCAAACGCATCAAAAACGCATGCAAATGCCTTGAACGCACTGAAAGCCCATGTTAAACTAAAACCAAAAACGGCCCGGAACGCATCAAAAACTACACTGCGTGTGCAGAAACCTGAGCGGATCTACTCCGCATTTGGTGTGAACAAGGCCTAATCGTGCAAACTTCCTGGCTTTGTGTAAGTGAGAATTGATGCTGATTTGAAGCAAAAGGGTAGTCACACCAAATATTGATTTGATTTAGATTTTTCTTCTGTTCACTCGCTTTGCATTTTATTTTTATCATTTTATAAACACTAAGTACAAGAGTTTGGCTCGTATACACATATGGTGACTTAAGGTGGCCATACACGGTTCAACCATCGCAAGACCTTAGTCTTGCGATGGTTGTAAAGTGATTAAAAAACGTACGATCTGCCCATCTTGCACAGGCAGATCGTACTCTCGATCATCGTGAGCCCGCCCGCCCCCCTGAGGGGTGGGCTTCCGATGACCGCAATGCTGAACGGGCAGTGTGCGCGTGCGCACACCGGCCCATTCGGCATTTGTCTCCCGCGCACCGTTCAAACCAGCCGAAAATCGTACGATTCTCGGCTGGTTTTCTAACATGCTCCTCAGACAAAAGACGTGCGACCGTACAGTAGAAACGGTTGCACGTCTTCGTTCACACTGCTCGATTCTCATATGATTGCGGGATCGAGCAGTGTATGGGCACCTTTATGTTAATGCTGCCTTAGCTCTCTGGAAATGCGAATTTGTCCTTTTTAGTATAAATTTTAATTGAATGGACATACAGTCTTTTGCTTCTAGTCTAGTTGCAACATCGCTGAGTTGGGAGTCTGATAGCAATACATGAGGAGATCTGGGGAGGCTTTTTCTGAATGATAGAAAATGTCCTGAGGGACATTTGGTGATATGACCCGACTATAATTTGGAGGTTATACTGTACAACAGGGGTGGACTAGGCCGGGGGGGCAGGGTGGCAATTGCCCCACGGGCCTCTCTGGTGACTGTCAAAACTGTCACTTTGTTCATCTCTCCCCTGTCGGCCGCTCTGCTCCTGCAGCAGCCTGGGAGGAGAAGAAGCAGCTCTTCGGCTGCCTTTGATCAGCCCGTGTAGTGTTCGGGCTCCTTGACAGCTTCCTCCGCCCACTTCTTCTGCTATTGGTTGGAGAGAGACTGCACTCCTACTGCCTGTCTGCTGGGTCCTAAAGGGATGACAGCAGGAAGTGGCTGGAATCACCTCCAAACATGCAGGAAACCTTGCTGCTCCCCCCACCCATCCTCACCAGGAGAGGAAAAGAAGATGGCACAGCACCTGAAACAGGAGAGGAAAAGAGTCACTGTAAGTCCCTCTTCTTTCTGTGTGACATCTGCACCTCGTTACTGACCGCTGCACTGCGTTACTGACCACTGCACTGTGTTACTGACCACTGCACTGCGTTACTGACTGCTGCACTGCGTTACTGACCGCTGCACTGCGTTACATGCTGACCTCTGCACTGCATTGCATGCTGACCGCTGGCCTCTGCACTGCATTACATACTGACCACTGCACTGCGTTACATGCTGACCGTTGCACTGTGTTACATACTGACCACTGCACTGCATTACATATTGACCACTGGCCGCTGCACTGCTTTATATGCTGACTGCTACACTGCGTTATATACTGACTGCTGCACTGCGTTACATACTGACTGCTGCACTGCGTTACATGCTGATCGCTGCACTGTGTTACATGCTGACCGCTGCACTGCCTTACATGCTGACTGCTGTATTGCGTTACATGCTGACCAATGTACTGTTTTACATGCTGACCACTGCCCTGTGTTACTGACTGCTGCACTGCGTTACATACTGACTGCTGCACTGCGTTACATACTGACCTCTGCACTGCATTACATGTGAATCTCTGCGAATCATGTGAATAGTCCCTCTACAGCTTGGAGTCAGTCGCAGAACTAAAAGGGGCGCAAAGGTCGTGTCATGCACAGAACTGACAAATCATCCCTCCACTACCAATGTGCTATAATTTTCCTCAACCCAGAAATGTATCTGCCACATCACTTCCAGGTGCACAAGTGCATGAAGAAAGGGGGTCATGAAAACATCTGGATGACGCGGCCCCACCGTATTTGACGTGGTCGAGAAAATTGATGGGGTTTACAAAAATTATGGAACACTGACTTTGACACTGTCCAGCTCCTCCCACTATCCTCCCACAGCTCACAGTCCAAAAGTCTAGCGGCCTACAGTGGGTGAGAGTGCCTAAGTACCGGACATGGAGCAGAGTAAGGCCAGAACTATGTAGGGAGACCATCCCCCAACCCAAGTGAGTCTTCACATCACCCGACCGTTCACACGACCATAACATGGATGGCAAAAGTGGCAAGTGGGGGCGGGGAAGAGGCAGAGCGGGAGTGGGGGGGGGGAAGAGGCAGAGCGGGAGGGGGGGCCAAGTCGCTGCATCATGGGCCTCTGGGTTGTACTTGCCCCCTGGTCTAAAAGTTGCCAGTCAGCCCCTGCTGTACAATCTCCATTTTCATAGGTGAAGGGTCCTACATGATGCAGAGGATTCTTCATTCATACATATTCAGCATTTTTGTGAGGAAAGTCAAGTGCTGCCTGCACTGTTTGAATTTGTTTTATTTATATATCATATATAGAGGTTTGCGGCCAACACAGGTTTATTTGGGTATGATAACACAGTGTTAAGGCACTACAAATATGGCAATAGGTGGGAACAGAGTATGAGGTGTTAGTAAAAGGGGCACAGAAACAAGTAGTGTAGAGGAAAAAGGAATGTTACAATTATTCATTTACTAAGGGTGAGAATGATGGCAGCCAGATAGAAAATGGCAGGTGAAGCTCAAAAAAAGTCAGATTCCCATTTGATAAGAGATGCACTTTGCTAATAAGGCGTTCTCATTGCTGTATTCTGTATTCTGGATCCTGTTTTCCTGTACAGTGTAGTAGGGGTCTGTTGGCAGGGGGTCTTATAAGAATCTGGGTGCCCCTTTCATTAAAGGGGCACCCAGATCACGCCCCCTGAATGAGTAAAGGGTAGTTGTTACCCCTACTCATTCATCAAATAAACAGTAAAATACTAAATAAACAAACCACACTGTAGAAAAAGGCCTTTATTTGGAAAAAAAAACCACAACAAAGGTTTTTGACAATTCCTTTATTAAAATATGTTAATCCAGCGTCGATCACTTCATCCAGCAATGTAAAGATGCCTGCAGACCCGACAAAAAAAAACCGCTTGCCGCCTGATCGGGCAGTGGGTGAGGAATAAATAGCCAATAGCGGGCTGGCTATTGCACCCGCCCACTGCCTGATGTCAATCACAGAGGAGCCGGCCAGCGAGAGAACTTTCTTTTTCAGGTCCGCTCCTCTGCGGAGATTCCACCCTCCCCTCTCTTATCCTCCAGCACTCATTGGAGGGACAGGCAAGGGATGGGGTGGGCACAGCTGGCTCCAGTTCTGGAGAGGCTCAGCCAACTGTCTACCAGACAGTCAGGTGGATCCTCACAATATTGTTTTGCCCAAAATTCAAAAAAGTTGATTTACCAATCGACTGACATCGGGGGACACTAGATGTCAGAATACAATAACCTGGCTGGGGAGATTTGTCCATCTGTTGTGTTTAGCACAATGGAATCCTGCAGGCTGAACGAAAAAAATCTATGAGTATGTGGGCAGCTTAACAGCAGGCACCACAAAATGTCTACACATACCTTTTTTTCTCCCATTAGCAGTGTCTGCATATGCCAAAGCCCACCAAATCTGGTACACTCTCTCCACATCCTATAAAGTAGTGTGCTTACCTCAGCAACCTATAGAGAGGTATAAAATACTTTGTAATGAAGGGAGAGTATACCACAGCTGTGAATTATTAGAAATGTATGTCATATTTCTGAATCTGTAGGGATTCTAGGAAGTGTAGCATCCTCATGGAGATTGCTATTAGGCCATAATTACAGTGTGTGCTGCTTATTCATAGTAGTAGATTTTGCTTCAAGCAAAAGGCCAGCTTTCATAATGTATTTTCTGTTGTAGTGTCACAAAACTATATAGGTATGAATGTCTGTAAGTAGAACCTGGAGCTGTCCTCTGGGTCTTCTTTTCTTCTACAAAAGCATATAAATGTGTAGAGAGAAAATGAAGAAGCAGTCTCAGAGGCAACTGCAGGCTTTGCTTTTCAAGAGCATGAAATAGGTAGGGCATCTGCCATTCCAGTCTCCTGGGCTTATATAGAAGATCATATCCTCAGACACCCGTTGCTGTAACCTTTTTTTATGGTTTTGAACTACTTTAAGTTATGTAATATTACCAGTACACACACACAATGGTGATTCAGTATGTGACTTTCTGGCCTTTAAAAAAGGATTTATTTAAACTGTCTATTTCTTTTGGTTGTACTTTAAACCTCAATACTGTTTAAGCACCAGGTTGCATACTATTGATTTGTTTAAAAATTACCAAAATGTGAATACACTTCAGAGCCTCTATATAACATGTCAGTCAGCACTGCAAATAGTATAAAAGTATGTACGTATAAAAACACACTGAACTAAGGAGTTCAATTAAAAAAAAAATGCATTCAAGTACCTTGCCTATTAACAAAAAATGTAGTTTAGTTGTGTATCACTCAGAATTCAAAGTCTCACAAAGTAGATTATTACATGCAATCAATAAAACAAGGATTGTACATAGAACAATATCGGACCTCTGAAAAGTACAAGCATGCATATGTACTCAGTACTTGGTTTGGGCCCCTTTTGCAGCACTTACTGCAATTACTTTGCACGATATTCTAATTATTCGAGTTTCACCTGTACTTTCTTACAAAGTGCACACACACCTATTATATATTGTTCTTTAGAGGACAGATAGGGCTATATATTTATATCACATATGTGTACCTAACGCCTCACTTAGGACAAATAAAATATAAAAAAAGAGGACAAAATTTAAAGAAAACACTTTTACCCAGTTTTGATTTGTAGTATTTTTTTTAGAAAAACAGCTAAACTAAACAAAATGCATTAAATACCTCCATTAATTTGTCCTTTATTTGGAAAAAACTCACATTCCTAGGATTTTAGAAATGTTTCTGTACTTCCCAGCCTACAACTAAAACCTAACATTTTAATCTTTTTTCTCTAAAAGCTAAAGCTAAAAGTGGTCACCTGGCATACAATGTCACTGTCACCAAGTGTCACACTTAGTGACAGCAACATACTTTGAACATCACTGTCATGAGGGGGTTAAAGAAAATTAGCCTCTTAGGGTAAAAAACAGATCTGCAACTCAGCTGCAGATTTTCATTGTAAGGGGTTTATTTTTTATATTACTGATAGTATAAAAATATATTTAAATATATAATTTTATTTGTTACATTTATTTTTATTTTTTTACACTTTATTTAATTTTTTTATACTTTTCACAATTTTTTAAACATTTTTATTTTATTTATTTAATTATATCAAGCAGTCATTGTGAATTAATCTCACTATTACTGCTTAATAATTTCATTAATACATTTTTGGTTATTATTAGGCTGCTTCAAACTTAAGAACAGCCAATAATAACCTTAGTGACATTGATCCTGCAGCATTTCAGCATTTCAGGATCAGATGTCACTAAAGGTTTTCTGATTGTTCCAACAACAATCAGAAGACTGCAACATTGTTTCAGGAATAGAAACATGTAGCTAAATGTTTGTATTGCTGAAAGTTTAGGGGGAAAAAAGCCGGTATACATCAGGATCTATACCAGCTGTCAGAATGACGATGTGCAGCGGCTAAAAATTTGTTTAGTTTCGTATAGTTTCGGATTTCGTTTTTTGGATTTGGGTCCGAAATTGAATTAATTTCGGGAATCGGATTTGTATTCGGATCTGATTCGGAATTTGTGTCGGATTCGGAATTCAGACTAATTCCTGAAAATTCAACTTGAGGTGGGGTAGCAGAATTGGCACATTTGTCATGTCTGGTTGCTGTGCTCTAGTCTTTACTATTAAAGGGACATTAAAATCCTTTTCTTAATTTGTTTTTATCCAGTTTAATGTTAACAGTGCACGCACAGGATTTGGACAACATTTGTTCCAAATCCGAAATTTCGGATTACAAATTTCGGATTCGGATACTTTTGGATGATTTCAGATATGTTATATTTCGGAAATTCAGATGCTCAGAATCTACGAATTTCCGAGATTTTGCCCGAATTTCGATTCAGAAGGAAACGAATCGCACATGTCTAAATGACGGCAAGAGTTGCAAATGCGGCTCTGCTCTCATTGTCAGACACCCGATTCCTGAAAGGGATCGGGTGTCTGAGAAAAATTTACTCTTTCAATAATGGATGCCTCAATACTGAGGCATTCATTAATGAATGGTAACCGCTGGTTCTCAGTGGTTACCAGCATTACAGAGCCGCAAATAACTGCTCACGTACAGTGTACGTGAACAGTTATTTAAGCACTTTGTGGCGGGACGTACAGTGTAGGCGAAGGGGTTAATAGTTAGGGTAATTGAATGCATTTTTAAGATTTAAATACTGAGTTTAGTGTCACTTTAAGCTCTTTGAATCCAAAGTCAAAGCTGTATAAAGGACCTTGACTTCTCTGCAAGTGAAGATTATGCTCGTTCTCCTGTCATTCAGGTATCAAATATTAGAACTTAGTAGGGCAATTAAGTCTTGGGAAATTGACTGTTTAAAGTCATAGATGGGCTTAGTTCCAGGAGGAGCAGCGCCTAATCTCAATTCATGTTAAGAGCAAAAGCACTTTGCACAGCCTCTGCTTATGATACACAGGGAAACAGTTATCACTTTGTAGAAGATAACTGATTTGAAGACTAACATAGTTGCTTACAGGTTCCACAAGATGCCTCAACTTTAGTTCTGATATTACCTGCTGCAGGTATATTTTCTTTTGAACTTTAAAACTAGCAACAGGTGTGCTCCCTCCATGTACCTACATAGATAAGTTGATACTGAAAGACCTTTGATCTACTACTTTCAGTCAGACTGCAGGCTGACATAATGATTTACTGAGCACCCAGTACTTGCAAACATGTAGCAATGAATTATTTCTAAGCCCATATTCTTAATGAAGTCAGCACTGGAGGTTAAAAAATAGAACATAAAGATGCTCTCCATCAGCAATTTAAACAGATCTGTCAGAAGCAAAATGATCACTCTGAAAACTTGGCATTCTGGAATGGAATGAACATATGTACATAATAAAGTCTTTCCTATTTTAATAAAGACTTTAATGGTTTTTATTTTTGTTGTGAATTTACATCTTCTAATTGGCCTGTTAAATGATTCTGAATGACAGAACTTGATACTCATTATTATTTCTACTGTAAATCTTCTAATTTGCCTGTTAAATGATTCTGAATGACAGAACTTGATACTCATTATTATTTCTACTGTAATTGCCTTATGGCAGTTAGTTGAACATGAAAACATTTCGTTTCCTCTTCATTTTTTTTCTGTGCTCTTACAGGAAATCACATAACTGTATTTAAATTTTATAGCTGAGACAGAAAAAATGGGTTCAACACAGAACATAATCTTAAATGTCAATGGTATGCAAATGAGCTGCTCATTTTGATTTGTTAACTGACATATTAGTCCCTAAACATGTACTTATATCTTAATGATGAACTTTAGGCAGATATCAAAGACACACAATAATGCAGCCCTGTAATCATTAATACACCCTTAAATATATATCTATATATATATAGCACTTAATTATTTTGACCTGGTATTAACCTCTTGCACTCCCTGAACAGCAGGGCTGGAGTGTGAAAGAAAGGAGGCAATGCAAAGAGCCAGCTAGTTAAGGTGCTGCCAAGAACCATGCAGATAGAAAAAGAAAGCAGAGTGACAGAGAGATGAGCTTATCACTGTGCCGCTTCTTCTTTAATTGTCCTCCAACAGGCTGGGGCATGTCCAGGAAGAACTGGGCTCAGAGAAGTGGGTTAATTGATGCAAGCAAACAGGCTGAGGACATCCAGTGGCAGAAAAAAGTACTGTAAATGAATTCTCAAGATTAAAGCCGAAGATTGCAGCAAACGTTTATCCATATTAACTTTTAATAGGAAATTAATTTCTATCATGTTATATTTGGCTGGAATTCTACTTTAACCATTGAATGGTGGTACAAAGAACATCATCTCCAGCAAGCCTTTACAAAGCATTCAGCAAGCTTTGAGCAGCTTTCTCAAAGCCCTTTAAACAAGCTGTTTGCTCCACTCTTGGAGTGTTAAATACTGTCCTCTAAGTGCTGGAAGATTTCAATATAAGTTGTAACCTAGATTTGAACACTGTGCTAACAAAGTGTTGAAAAGAATTTTACCCATATCTTTAAAATATAAACAAAGGCACCTTTAGAAATGTTTAGTAATTACAATCTACAAACAGATACTTATAGATAATTGCGGTCTTTGTATTTTTTAATACCTTGTTTTTCTTTTCTTCCCCAGTCTTCTGACAGTGGCCATTTAAACTAAGGGCAGGTTACTAGATCTCACTTTATTTCCTGGAACTCTGGCACATGTGACCATGCACATCATCTCAGGGGAGGAAAATGCCTTTCCCTGAGATCTCAAGAGATTAAAGATGAGATTTACCAGCTCTGCTGATGTAACCTTCCCAGGATGCAATGCTTTGGCACAATTACATCATTTGTGCCAACGTGGACCAGGAAGTGGAAAAAAAGAAATTATAAGTAAAATAAAAATGTTTTTTTACCTAATAAACGTAAGAGGATTTCATATTAGCATGCATAGCTGCATGCTGATGTGATTTTTAGTTTAAAGACTTAGAAGTATTGTATGTTAATAAATAACCTCAGTCTGTCCTTCAGTTTGTCCCTCTACTTTCACTCTCAAACTGTTCAGAGTAGCTTAAAATCTGCACAAAGAACTACACTAAAGAAATATCTAAAAGGTAGGAAATGCATTTTTAAAAATTATTTTCCGTTATGCTGTGTGAATGGGAACACAAACATATAGAGGGGTTTTGTCAAATTTGCCAAACCACAGTGCACTTTTATTGCAATCCTCTTACAACAGTGTTATCAAGGAGCTCCTTTTACTTACTTTTAAGCTGTTTCAGAAGGATCTCCTGCTGAAATCATAATTTTGCCACGGTGAATACACAAAATATACTTAAAGCTAAATGAATGAATAAAATAAATAGATTTAACACTTCAACATCTCTTCATTGGTAAAATTGCCTAAATATTTATTTTGGAGGCCTACAATAGTGGTCTTCACATGACCTTATCAGTTTCTAAGGGGATTAAAACATTAATTTTCCATTAGAATCATGTGCTGCTTTTTACACTTATACATCTTTTATAATAGTGCATGTTATGTATTTAATAAAACAAAAACATTTTCCAATGTACATTTCATTTCAACTCAACAGTATATAGCTTTATTTAAAAAAGTTATCAAACAATAACTAACAAAATATATATGTTTAATCTACTATAATCTATTTGAACATTCTTCTCTCATGTAAAATAAATAAACGTGAAGCTAAATTAATAATGTGCAAGTCAGTGAATAACCTTTTCTATTTAATGGCTTCAATTGCCAAGTTTAAAGCATGGGAAAATGAAGAGATTTAGCAAAGGGAAAACTGAGAATGGATTAAAATGAATCAAAATCAGTACTGTAATATAACTTGGAACCTGTGCATATAAAAAGGGGTGTGGCGGATTTTAAATCACAATAACTTAAATGGCATGCCTTCTTTGTGTTGGTGAAAAGTGATCAAAACATTTCAAAAAAGCACTTCTATGAATGGTTGCTGGTATTATTCTACATCTGACTGGAAAGTGAGTAAGAATAATCAGTAGCAAAAAAAACCAAAAACATTTTGTTAAAATCAAACCTTTTGCTACCTGGTGCTGCCTTCCATGCTGTGCCTCAGATTTCCAAAGCAATAAAAAAGAACACATTACTTAAATGCTCACAGAAGATCTCTGAATATTTTCTAAAAGCACTGGACATGTGAAATGTAATATGAGACAATGGGGGTGATTTACTAACCTAAACACACGCACGCACCAGGTGCGTGTCATTTTTACACAGCAAAGCGTATTTATCAACCAAAAAGTATCTATAAGCATATTTCCACTAATGCCATATATGGAAAAATCATGCACATGATGCATATATAATGCTGCTTCACAGTTTAGACAAAAATGGTTAGCTCATGCATTTACATTCCTGCATTCATCAACGCAAGCAACACAATGTAGAGCTAATTTACACAACATCACCTTGCAATTCAGGGCAGGGCTTTGCACAACACACCTGCTGGGTGTGTACACACTACAAAGGTGTTTAGATTCCACCCATAGATCATGCTGGGAGAGAACACACTACAGAGGTGTATACATGTTCGTGGTGTGTTTATAAGGTTAGTAAATCAACCCCAATGATTTACTAATGATGATTTACTAAAGGCAAATAAGCTGTTCACTTTGCAAGGGGAATTTTATTTTGCTATGGAATTTTCCATTTGCTTAAGTAATGTTGGTAAAATTCACTTTGCAAGAATACCTAATCACGTGCAAGGAAAATAAAAACACTATTTAGAGCGAAGCTAAGAGAAAAGTTCCTTGCAAAGTGAAAATTCCTTTGTGAAGTGAACAACCTATTTGCCTTTAGTAAATAAACCCCTATGCTTCCTAATTATCTGTGCGCAGTTTCAGGTCAAGGTCCTCTGGAACCCGATACAAAGATGCCATGGTGTCTCCTCTTACTATGTTTTGTCTATATATTGTTTGGACCCCAAAATTATACACAAAATTAATTCTTGACAGTGCAACATATCCATAAAGAACTAATGTATGACATGGGAAATCATCACAATCAAAGCATGCAGAGAAAAAGCCCCACCACCAGTGATCACCCGGCACTTACCACTCAAATGTGGCAAATAAAGAAAAAAAATTAATCTCTCTTTATTTGCCACATTTAAGTGGTAAGTTCCGGGTGATCACTGGTGGTGGAGCTTTTTTTTCTCTGCTTGTTTTGACTGTGATGATTTCCCATGTCACACATTAGTTCTTTATGGATATGTTGCACTGTTGAGAATGAATTTTGTGTATAATTTTGTATTGCTAGATTAATCCATGATCCCCTGACGAAGCATTATGCGAAATGCGTTGGGACTGAATACAACACTCTCTTTTTGCATATGAATGTGGTATCAATAATGTTATTTGAATTATGGGGATGTGATTTATGTTAATGGATACAATCATGATTTTATACTATTTATTCAATGTAAAATAAACTTTATATATTTTTACCAAAATCGATCCATGCAGTGACTGTATAACTCTCAAAAACCCTGTTTTCTATTGTGTTGCTATTGATTTACATTTAAGGGGGAGAGGTTGCATCAGGCGATCATTGCGTTAGCGACTCACGGGTGTGTTCTTTGTTACCTTCAAACAGCAAGGGCTGTAGGGGAAGTATCTGCCCTCCCAAATTAATCCTTTTTAGCCCTCAGCAAGGTAGACTCTCCACAATATATATTGACTTATCAAAACTGCATCAGACAATGGTAATCTGAGGGAATGGAATTACATCACAGGCTAGCCTCATGACTAATTAAATTAGAAAAACAAGAGAGGTATCCACCAACTACAGATATTAAACCACTCCAAATTTCTCATGTCTTATATGAAGGATATAAGGGAATTTGTTTCTTGTTTTAAGCAGGTCTGGGCAGCAGAACCATACTTCAGCCAAAAAATCATACAAACATAAGAAGAGAAATACAATCACATAATGCCTTGTATTTATTGTGTGAACGGGCAAATAGTTAGGAGTGGAATGTGACTGCAGCACTTCACTGTTTGAGTCACATCTCTAACTCCCATCAGTGCCCGGAAGCTCAGCATTATGTGCAGGAGACAGCAAGGTAAGATTTTTATACTTTGCAGTGGCCCTCCATACATAACACTCAGCGTGGGGTGTAAATTATAATGTTTCCTGGAGTTTGGCTTTAAAAATATATATCTAAAAGAGATCAGCTTGATATAAAAATATTATTAAATGTTAATATTTGAAAAGCTTTATTTCTTGGTAGTTGCAATCATTTGAATATAATTAATCATTATATGTGCTACACCAGGGCTCAAAATGTCAAGTCCTGAGCTACTAGCCAGGCCTTAAGAGTTATGTGCCACCAGTTGCCCCACCTAACCCTTACCCTGCCTCAGCCTTAACTCCGCCCCTAAACACACCCTCTTAAATAGTCTTATGATAATTCTTATCTTCTCATAGTTGCTGCTTGTAAATGGCCGATTAGGGATTCCTACTGCAGGAAAACGCAAGTTCCTGACGCAGGAATCCCTAATCACACCTGAAATATACTGTGGGTGTGAATGGGGCCTAATATACACATACACTAAAACACAATAATACACTTCTCAACGTTACACCCCCTCCCTGCACAAATATAATAATAAAATTGCCCCCGCACACATAAAATAATACACTCCCCCCTTATTAACCCCCCCACACATAAAATAATACACTCCCCTTTATTAACCCCTTCACACATAAAATAATACACCCCCCCTTATTAACCCCCCACACACATAAAATAATACACTCACCCCTTATTAACCACCCACACACATAAAATATTACACCCCCCTTATTAACCACCCTACACACAAAATAATAATACACCCCCCAACCTGTTCACGTCTTTTGCAGGGAGGAGGCTGTGAGGAGGATCGATCCCTGGTGATCTAGGGGAAGATTAGTGAGGTCTGCAGACCTCACTAATACATCCTTTTCTTTCGGCCGAAGCTCAAAAGTGTCAGAGCTCCAGCTGAAGGAAGCCGGAGCTGACAGGAGCAGCTCTGCGGTCTGCATCCAACACAGATGCAGACCGTGGAGCTGCTCCTGCAAGTGAGGTACACGCTCCACAACCGCGTGCCTGACATGTCAGCTGACTGAGGGGCACATAGTACTGGCTTGCGGGCCGGAGTTGTACCGCGGATCGGTACTTGGAGACCCAATTTTCTACTCACCCTCACTTTATTTTTACTGGACAAATGCGAGCAGGTGAGTCGAAATTTTGAGCCCTGTGCTACACAATGGTTGTGCGTTACTGGCTCCTCTCATAACCCAAGTCCTTAGGTTGACTGACATATTTGGAAACAATGAACTACCTGTGTCGCTAATATCTCAACATTTGCTAAGTGAGAGAAAAAGTAATTAAACCGAGCCACATATAGGTTTCTCTAATAACTTATCTACAAGCCTCTATATTTAAAATAATATCAACAATTTGGAAGAGCAAGCATGTAAAAATGTGGAAGTCATATTCAAAAATTACTTTAAGTTGAGTACTGCAATAATAACAAAAGATGTGCTCACTGAAACTACACCATACTTTATTTTTTAAATTACAACTAAAGGCTTCTGTGCAACAGTCTAAACATGTACTAAATCCCGTTACTATGTAATGCACAAGCCTCAAAAAGTGAGCAAAAACTTCCTTTACCTCCCCCGACTGTGCCAAACCCTCCATTTGTGTCTCACACATTCCCACTCCAAGACACTGCAGCTCCCAGTGGGAAGATTTCAGCAACAGAGGCAGTGATGTCATTCTAGAAAGCAGTGGGCAGGTGCTAGCTGTGGCCAGGAGCTGATTGGCTGGAGGCAATACTACTCCCGCACTCATGTTGTTCTTGTTCTTCTGGAGCTTCTGGATCTGATATTCACACTGGTTCAAATGTGAGTGTTGCACAAGTACTATTTACTACATGACCTGTGACCTTTATGTTAGATCTTAAATGCATAACTATCGATGTCACTATTGTGTATATCACAGTTTGAAAATGAAACGGCGGGATTGTGATGTCATTCTGATGTCAGTGGGTGTAGAAGTGGTCTGTTTCACTCCTTTGTTTCACAATTGGTATGTCTATATAAATGTTGGTTTATTATTTGTGCACTGCCATCTCTGAGCCTGATGAAGGGGACCCTGCTTGGCCCCGAAAGCGCTTGCAACCAAGAGACAGCAGATGACAATAAATGAACATTTGATGCAGTAATTGATTTGGTGTGCTGGTGATGTTCTTCAAATATTTACCCAACGTGACCTCATCTTTTATATTTTACCAAAATATTGGGGTGATAATAAATATTTCATAACATAACATAGGGAATCAGTTTTTTTCCCAAATTGTCAGTACTTTGTTAATTATATAGTAAAACATAAAAACCCCAGTGGTGATTAAATACCACCAAAAGAAAGCTCTATGTGTCTCCAAAAAATACGTAAATGTTTTTAATTACAGCGTTGCATGACTTAATAAATGTCAGTCAAAGTACTGCAGCGCTGAATACTGAAAAATGGCCTGGACAGGAAGAGTGTTTAACACCCCGGTCTTCAAGTGGTTAAGCGTTGTCTTCTAATCAAGGAAAGCTGTGGCTCTATGCTGATAGGCTCTCTGCGTTTTATATCCTCTCAGTATTTATGATATTGTGCAGGCAAAAAAGCATAAATGCCTCTGTTGCCAACTATTTGACTCTTGGCAGTATCTGTAACCTTGTAATGCAGCCTCTTTACATTGTTTTAATTGTATTACTTTATTAACTTTGTTAATATTTATGAACTTGTAATTTTTTTAATGCACTCCTTATTTGTCACTTGATTAAAACGTGGAATGGATATAGAGCAAAGCAGTGTTACAATGTGTAAATAGACTAATTTATTTGTTGCTAAACCTTTGTTTAGTTTATATTCTTGTGAGAGTGCGGGCACATTATAAAGCATCTACTGTTCCTAGCTTAGATCTAGCACCAGGGAGTCCCCTTGGCACAGGTTATCTCTGTATTCAAATATAAGAAGGAAATAAATGCAAGCAAACATTCCTAAAAGGGACCAGCTGGTGTAATTAGTTTGCTAGGCTGTACAAAGCTAGAAGATGATGACAATAAATGATCTCCTTTGTTCTTCTCTGCCAGTTATGGGTAAAATACTCCAACAGCCATTTTCCCCCTGTTATCATTCTACTTATCTAAAGGGAAACACTGAAATTGTTTATATGTCCATATGTTTTATTTTATGACTTTAGCTGTCCTGTTATTACAGTCCTCTAAAATGAGATTCTGGAGAAGATTGAGATGTTTTCAAAGCTGCAGATTTTCAAGATTATTAAGATTACTGTCATATATAGAAAGAAAACAGAAAATTGCATTCAAACAATATAACAGTTATTACGAAGAGATAAATTGTGCTGTGCTGATGGTGAGACAGCAGACCAAGAATATCTGCCAACAAGCATGTCTGTGCCCACAAGCTGTCCAAATCTACATATTGACTTGAAGGGAATGTATAGACTTTTCAATTTTTTTTAGCTATAAAGATGGAAAATACACCAACTTGATAACGATAATGTTATGAGTCTGCATTTAAGGGAATTTATATTTAAAATCTAACTGGCATTTTTTTAAGATAGTGTTTACCATGTCAGTTTAAAAACAGGAATCCAAAAAACAATAAAACCACTACAAAGCAGTCAACACAGCATTTGCCTCTTATTGTATGGGGTAATGATGATAGCAAAATACATAATGCAAAAGTGTATACCATTGAAATTTACTGACATCAATCATAAATAAAACACCTAGTACATTAACAGTAAAGCATATATCTCAAGTAAGTCAACACTGTAGTAGAAACAAGCCAAAGGCTTGTTCAGAGAGTAGGGTGGGTCATTTTATAGCTGGGGATAACTTTGAGCCTCTTCCATCCACCAATAGAGGGAGGTAATGGTTTATTCAGCACCAAAAATATATTTTCTTTTGCATAACAGGGATTTATTAGCACAAGTTAATGTATCAAAGCAATTAACAAAAATTAATATTGTAGAAAGGTCTTATGGATGCGAAAAGTGGTGGAGCTGAGCATTGTTGGAGAGGTACTAAGTAAATCTGAGTCAATTTTGGCAGTGTTCGTAGAACTGTGAGGCAGGGATGGGAGAGTGGAATTTTCAGGAAATGGTTTGGTGAAAGTAAGAGTAGGATTACCTAGGTTTTTACATGTGATTTAGTGATGTACACAAAAGTGGATTGGGGAGCAGATGACAGGAGGTGATGCAGGTATAGGTGGGCAGAGGGCTGTAAGGTACAGTCGGCAGAAACCCAGGAGGGCTTCTATTTCAGGTGAAAAGAGGTAAGGGCTGGTCACAATTATATATGGGAGAATGCAAGAAGTGCACCAACTAACGAGAGATAAAAAAATTAACTGAGAGATAAAAAAAAATGGCAAAAAAACCAAGGTGAAAATCGCGGCTGAGCATTGTCAACAGAAAAGACCACCCCTGAATGAGCCAGAAAAAAATACCAGAATTAATTGAAGCAAAACCATGGTTTAGATGTAATGGGTAAGTGTTTTTCTCTGTATCGTTTGCATTAATGTAAGCTGCATAGCTCAAAATATTATTTCCCTTACTTTGTACGGATATTGTACCAATGAAGGACACTCGCTCATTACAGACAACAGAATCTGTTGGCAAGTAGGATAACAACACAGTGGACTGGGACAATCTTTGTAATTATTCTGTCACCAATGTCACTCATAGGCATCTATAACCTCTCAACATTTAGACCTCCACTAGAATATTTATTCATCTAACATATAGCATATCCATTCACAAGTATTACCATCCATGCATTTACCCTCACCCATCCATTCTGACTTCCTTCCATCCATTCTTTTCAGTCCCTAATAACTCTCTTATTCACTCATAATGGATGTACAACACTAACTTGTTGAGAAACTAAAACTTCTCTTAAATACTGGCCTTGCATACACAAAAGTTTAAGAAATTCAAGCTATATTAAAGACAAAATGAAAAAGCAGCTAGTTTAGTTAAACAAAATGCAGACCTTTAGGCTGATGCAAAAGGCCCAACATCATACCCAATTTATGTCAAAATATGAAGGAAATACAAGCAATATTCTTCTATAGCTGCAAACCTGCAGGTTGTTTAAAGGGCTTGCTCCTTTAGGCTGTGTTTTAACATTACAGCTACCAAGCGAGGACAATTTCACAATCATTTGGAAAAATTGTTTCTGAAAAGCATTTTTTAAAATCAGTTTACTTTTAACACTTTGTACAGATTTTTTTTATGATTCACCTCATCAGTCTCATTAATTTATTTTCTTGTTGAATGTGCTAATACTGGTATTTCCCTACCAGGAATACCTTGCTTTAATGATTGGGTGGATAGTGCCTTTTGCATCCTTACATAGATAGAAGCCTCTGGGGCATCCTGAAAATGCTAAGCAATAGTCAGATAGACAGTGTTTTTACTGCGTGCTTATTAAAAATCCGGTTAGAAGACATCCAGTTAAAAAATTACATTTTCATCCGAAGATATTTTTACTTTGTTATTTCAGTACTAAGTTGAGTGTATTCCTGTCACAGTTCACTATCTCAAGCTATGCTCTCAGCTCCAAATCCAAATGTCACTGAGGGCTGCAGAAAAGCACACCCGTGTTCTGGTAAAAAAATCATCAATTTCTTAGAACCTGCACCTCAGCCATCTTTAGAGCCTACATTTGCTTGGTGACATGGAGGGTCCACTATCATCTTGACAATTCCTTTAATGTCTTTAGTTCATTGTTCAACTGTACTTCATTGTGTTGCAGCTTATGATTTATGATCATACTCTAAATGTTAAAACATGCAAAAAATGCAAAACTCTGTGGACCATAACATTTCCAGGCAATCCTGGTTTCACAACATTATTGTTCTCTGTGCTCTGTGAAAATAGCACCCAGGTTTATTTTGTTTTCTGCATTAACCTCACTGGTGGTCTGATTATGCAGGATTTTAGCATGCCAAAGCGGTACATTGTTTTTCATGGCAATTTGTTGTTTTATATCATAGGCCTGTAATTCTTAGTAAATCTTAGGAAAATCTTAGTAAATCTGTCCAAACAAGAGTCCAGTAGACATCCCGGGTATGATAAAGTTTGAAACACTAAATCATAAATTATAAATAATTATAAATAATGATAAGAAATTATAATATGATAAATAATTATAAAAAATTATAATATAATAATAAAAAAAATGGTCCAGTAAATGGGAATTCTGGGGGTGCTGCCTGATCCGTACCACAGTCAATAACATTCTCAACATTCCTCTGCAAAACTTAACATCAAAAAGTGCATCTTGGGAGTCCAGGCTCCATTTTAGAAAGAGCCCAAATCCCTTTTAGGCAGCATCACTGATATGGATGGACTTGTTTTGCTCTGTATTTGTAAGCTGACACTATGTTTACATGTTATATATACTAATTGTATGTTTCTATGTTCTTTCAGCCGTTTCACCCCTCCCTTTTTTGTTATTATGCTATCGAGATTTCACTCAGTCTGTGTTAGGTCCGTGGTGTGGGCCCGAGGTGATGAGGAGGACCTCCCTTGCAACCCCGTCTGATGACCACTGGGATTAAAGACTGTGGGCTCAGGCAGGGGGGTGCACGGGTGCCGGATCAGGATACTGTGTAACTGCAGCAGGTGGTGGCTTAGCAGAGTAGGCAGCCGTGCGGATAGAGTCCAGTGGGGAAGTGGGTTTTCATGTATATTTTGTGGGGACTAGAGTCCAGTGGGGAAGTAGAAGACAAGCCGGGTCGGTAACAGGTGGGCAACGAGGTACAAGGCAGGATCCAATGGAGAGTCGAGAGACAGGCCATGTCGTTAACAGGCGGGCAGCAAGGTACAGCAGCTTAATCCAGAGGGAACGTCAGGGAGGAAGCCAGGTAACAAGATACAATACAGGAGCAAGATCACAGACGACTGGTGCTGGCTGACAATCACTCAGCACTGAATCCAAGTCCTGTGGTGCTTTAAATAGGCTGAGGACGTTGTACTGCGCGTGCGCCGGCGTGATTACATCACCCGCGCACGCCGGTGCGATGACGTCAGGCAGAGGGTTCAGCAAATTCTGTTTGAAATTTGGTGAACTCAATCCTAAAATTTCTGTCCATTTTTAAAGTTACAGGTTACAGGTAGACTATTGTCAAAAAAGACATGGGGAGCTGGGCACTGCCAATGTACTAATAAAAAAAAAAGAAAAAGAAAACTGTACAGTGGGCAGAGCTGCTTTTTATGTGTCTTGGAGGGGGAAATTGAAAATACAATGGCAGCACAATGGCATAGTGCTTAGCACTTCTGCATGTTCTCCCTGTTCTTGCGTGGGTTTCCTATGGGTACTCCAGTTTCATCCTACACTCCAAAGGCATGCTGGAAGGTTAATTTGCTCCTGTCTAAATTTACCCAGTATGTATGCATGCATGTGAGATAGGGACCTTAGACTGTAAGCTCCTTGTGGGCAAGGACTGATGTGAATGTGCACTGTAAAGCGCTGTGGAAATTGTCGATGCTATATGAATACTGGTAATACACAAATCCTTTACATGGGGGATGCTCTACTTGGTTTAATGGAACAGTGCGATGAAAAATCTAAGCAACAGTGGATTTGTTT
This sequence comes from Nanorana parkeri, assembly GCF_000935625.1. Lineage (NCBI taxonomy): Eukaryota > Metazoa > Chordata > Amphibia > Anura > Dicroglossidae > Nanorana > Nanorana parkeri. Next base: position 178,366 of record NW_017307842.1, read on the forward strand.
CTTTTACAAATACAATTCCCTTGCAGACAGCAGCAGCACCCCAATCTGATTTATTTCAACCTTCATGTTGTTTTAGCAGCAACACATGTTTTTTCATCAGCTGTAACAGACCCGCTTTGACTGTTAGCTAGAAGTTGTCTAGTAGTTTGCTGAGGCTGTCCCTGTTCCTGCTGATGCAAAGCTGTCCTGCAACTAGCCAATTGTTAACCAACTCTAATGTTTTTCATGAATAAATCCAGATTAAACAAATATACATTGCCGAGCAAAGTACTTCTTTACATTTTTCCCAAACACTTTTTTTTTTCATCATGTTTCTGAACAGTTGCTTTCAAGTCTCATAGCCCAGCTTCCCTGAACTTCCTGTCCAGCACAAAATTAACAGAAGACACACAGGTTATTCACAAAAAAGTGAAGAGTTTTGGAGAAGGCAGGAGAGGTGAACAATCTAGGACAACTTAGCTGAATCGGAAAGTGAGCTGAATTGGAGAATGTTTCCAACTCAGCTATTTTGGCCTAGATTGTTCACTTCTCCTGCCTTCCCTAAACTCTTCACCATTTAGTGACTAGCCCTGTCAGTCTCCAGTAGCCATTCATCTACTAGCCTGGAGAAGGGAAGAGGAAGGAGGAAGGAAGAAGGAAGCAGTAGTGGAGAGCAGGGGAATGGTTTGCCTTGATGTGCCTGTGTGTTTGTGGAGACACACACAGCTTACTAGCATGAGCAAAGGTGCCTCCACCCAGTCTAAGCTCTGTTGTACAGGGAAATTTAAAGATTGATATCAAGTCAAATTCAGGTATTTGCACTGCTTGTATTCAAACATGAATTGGATGCTTCAATAATTAATACAAAGCTGCATTGTGTCTTTTTTTTTTTTTTTATATATATATTTATTAAATTTTTCAAATATAACATATATACATATACATTTAAATACAACAACATTTTTCCCTTAAACATATACATTCATTCAATTACATAATACTTATTATTTTCCCTTCCTCTTCCACCACTTCATCCATAAGAGATCTCCATAATCTTACACTTCCAATAACTTTTATTTAAATACATCTCCTCCCCCCATGCTTTTATCCTTTATTCAAGTGTATTTCTCTCACACACACACAGCTTACTAGCATGAGCAAGGGTGCCTCCACCCAGTCTAAGCTCTGTTGTACAGGGAAATTTAAAGATTGATATCAAGTCAAATTCAGGTATTTGCACTGCTTGTATTCAAACATGAATTGGATGCTTCAATAATGAATACAAAGCTGCATTGTGTCTTTTAATTTTGTTTAGAGTTCAGCTTTAAAGCCTCTTTATTGTGTATTAATATTTTATACATCAGATATTAATTAAAAGAAACATTGTATTTTTAGTCTCTTGTGCACTTACAGCCCATGCTCTTTAGCACTGCCAAAGCACACAGAGAATTCCATTATTTATAATGGCATAAATATCCTCTTTAATACACTATTCCTGAGAGGGAATCTAAAAGAGCTGTTAACAGCTGCCACAAGCCTTTCATATTAAAATAGCATAAATCTATTGGATTTATTCGTGTCTATTAATTTTAATGCTGTAAGATATAGAAAGACATGTGCAGTAGACACATTTGTGGTTTAGCAGAAATAATAATGTTTTGTCAAGCCAATTTATTGCAACAGAAATGTTAAACAGAGATTTACTCAAAGAGGGATAAAGCTAAAAATAAATAAAATGAATTTGTAATGGTTCTCATGTATATTTTTCTTATGCCCAGGACCAGAAAACAAAGAGTATAAAAAGTTTTTCTTTTAGTCAGGTAAATATGAAATATTGCATATCAATAATATGCACTCTTTTATCCAGCTAGTAGCTAGTGATTTAGGCCCATTTTAACATGTTTTTCTATATCTGTTTTGTATCTTTGATATATACAGAACTCTGTGGGGTCTATTCACAAAGCTGCCGAGGGCAGCCGAGTGAATGACCGATCAGAAGTGAAGTGAGCCGAACACTGTTCGGCTATTCACTTCAGACAAGCTAAAATGTACATACAGCTTCTACCTCCACAGATCTCCATCTGTGGTTTCAATGGGATGCAGGGTTACTGAAGGGAAATAGCTGCTATTATGCTCATAAGATATTTTACAGTGCTCTGCAAATCATTTGTCATGTATGAAACATTTGTTTGTTAAACAAAGCTTGTTGTATAATATGCAACACAGAATCAAAACATCAGTTTTAAAACCTATAAGCATTAAGTGTATGTGAAGTGTGTTTTGCATGGGGATTAGTGAATCAGCCTAGGTATGGTTCATGGGCCACTTGTCAAACCCATAACAAAGTCCAAAAAATGCGAACTTTAATTGGGATCCCATTGAAAACGAATGTCTTCAAGTCTGATAGACAAAAGATTGTCAAACAAAGGGCATGGGTAGCTGTGCACTGACATGAGGGACATGTAACAAGGCAAAATATCAATTTAAAAAATACCACAGAACAGGGTCTTTCTTTTTAAGTGACTTGAAGGAGAACATGGGAAAAACACCAATCATTTCTATTATATACCTTGGGAATGCTGTTATGCTATATCTGGTGTTACAGAACAGTGTGATTCTCCTGGACAGTGTCATTTGCACCATATTTTGGAATCATATATTTTGCAATTGTAATTGATTTTTTAATTTTACATTTAGCTTGCCTTAACCACCTCCCGTTCAGGCGCCAGACCTAAATGGCTGGACGGGAGCGTTGTAGATGCCGATGGGTGTCTTAAGATGTCTCTCCCCTCCCCCACTCATACACGGCACCCAGCACGCGCACAAGTGGGGAAACTGTCAAAAATGTAAACAGCCAGCGATGGCTGTTAACATACAGGCGTCTACAGAGATGTCCGATCGCTTGTATTAAGTGCGGATGTGCGCCCCTCCGCCAGTCCTGAGATCCGCTGTGCTGGGGGCGGCCGGGACCAGCCTGGTGACTCGAGATCAGAGGGAGATCAGAACGCAATCTCCCTATAATCTCCTCTCTGGTCACCGAATGCAGAAAGTGATGTTGATTACATCACTTCAGCATTCAGCTGTCATTTCCGGCTACAGAAGCCAGGGAGAAGCTGGTGAAGCAGATCTCTGCTTCATCAGTTTCTCTTGAGGTCCTTAGGTGACATTCGGGGTCTTGGAGACCCCTGATGCCTCCATAAAGAGGACCGGGCACTATAAATTGGCTATCACTTGGGGGGCTAATAAGCCCCCTATCTGATAACAATAAAGTTAAGTGTAAAAAAAAGTAAAACAAAAATTTAAAGAAGCATAAAAAAGTTGCATAAAACAAAAACATGTTAAAGTCCCCCACACCCCACATGCACACGCAAACTAACTTGTGCCGCACATGTTACATATCATAGCGAACGTCAGATTGAGAGTAATAATTTAAGTCCTATTAATCATTGTTAATACTAAACTGGTGAGTGCTAAATGCTTTAAAAGCATTTTAAAGCATTTTGGGTGTGGTCATTTTTTGCGATTTTGCGGGCGTGTGCAATTTTAGGGCTTGACATGTTTGGTGTCTATTTACCTGATGTGACCCCGTCTTTTATATTTTAACAAAAAAATGGGTAATAAAAAATGTTTCATAACATTTCATAGGTTATTTTTTTCTAAATGTACTGCACTTTTTTTGTTATTTATTATTATTAAATGCCACCAAAAGAAAGCTCTATGTGTCCCCAAAAAATTATATAAAATTATTTTCAGTACAGTGTTGCATGACTAAATAAATGTCAAAGTACTGCAACGCTGAATACTGAAAATTGGCCTGGACAGGAAGGGGGTTTAACACCCTGGTCTTCAAGTGGTTAAGTACAGCAGCAGCACCTCAATCTGATTAATATCAACTTGAAAAAATAAGTCATATAACAATCAGCAAAGGTCTGTGCTTATCAATATTTTTTATATGAATAGCCAAAAGAGACTGTGTGGCAAAAAGACCAATGCAATGCTAGTCTCCCATTAAAGTTGTTTCACTAAGTTCGGTACACCGACATTACCCAATAAATCCATGATAACACCTTTATTGCAGAAAGCACGAAATAGGTGCTGAACAGTGTTTCTGTTTAAAGCAGATAATTTACCTGTGGGGAAAGTAGTTTATTAAAATTACAATCCTCTTCAGAAATTTTGACAGCAGATAATCCTCTTTGGTGAAGTGTAAAAAGAAGAATCCAGCGATTAGGTGGTGTGCAAGGACAGAATTTAGAAGATGCCATTGTGGATGCGATGGGCTGCTTATAAATCAACATCACCAATTCATCACAAAGCTATAACATTAATATAGCTTATGTGACAGCAGTTACATAAAAGCAGTTTTATGGTTTATCTTACCGGTATGTTGTTTTAACTGCATTTTTATTATTTTGCACACATGTTCTTATTTTGTGTTAACTCATTGATGTTTTGCTATGAAGAGAAACATATTTTATATGTTTTATATTTATACATGCATTGACGCAAGATTCTTCTTCTTATTATTTTTCATAATTTTTATTATAGTTTTTGTTTATGTCTGTTTTGTAGTCCTTAAAACACACATTGGTTGTTTTTTATGTGATTAAAAATCGAACAATTAACAGTATTTTGAAAACACTGTTTGCTTTGCTATCCATTCCTGTATGTCTACACTTTGAGTCACTCCTGTGTACCCCTACAAGTAGGCCTGTTTGTTTTAGGTCCAATAGCATGGGATCGGCTTGATAGGGCCCACCAGCAAAGCAAGCAGTGAGCTGTACAATGTGTCCAGCAGTTCCCCATAGCTAAGAGGAGGTGGCGTTCCTATTTCGTGTCAAAGCAGCCTAAGGGCTGTAACTTGGCAATATATTAAGGAGGGATCCCCTTTGTCAAGCCTGTTTGTTTTGTGAGCTGCCTTACTAGAGCCAGTAAGCTTCTTTGAAAAATTATTTGTGCTTTATTGTTTAACCAAGTATTAAAATCCCAGCACCTACTAAAAATGTATATTTACACTAGAGTGTGTGTGTGTGTGTGTGTATATCTGCAGCTGAAAGAACATCAATAGCCCCTTCTTGCCTATTGTCCCCTCCCTCTATACTCCTGGTGCAGTCTTCCTCCACACCTGATATAAATAATTATTGTGCATCCTCCTTTATTGTTACCCCAGTTTACAGGGCAATAGCAAAGATTAGCTTTGGAGGAGGAGAAGGAAGAGGGAGCATTAGCAGTTGCTGATGAAAATGTGCTGCACTTAAAAAAGGAGAGGCATGGGAAGGCTTGGTTATCCACCCTACATATTCTGCATACTCTGGCTGTATAGCATGCTCACTGCTTAAATGAAAAGGCAGATGTGCTCGGCCTCTCAAAGGTGTGGCCGAACCACAGCTTTGTCCTGCTGATGCAGAGCCTGCTAACCCCCCCATTGCCTGTGTGTGAAAAACATCTGCCTCTCCTTTATTAGTATTAGACATGTAAAAATGTGTTTTGTCTGATTTTGGATTTTTTTCGGATTTTGGATCCGAAATTTGATTTGGTTTATTATTTGGAATTCGGATCAATTAGAATGTTTTGTTTTTTCGGTTCAGATCAATTAGAATCTTTATGTTTTTTTACGGTTCAGATCGATCCGAATTTTTCATTAATGGTTTCAGCATAGAAGACAGCATAGAAGAGCCAAACCCTCTGGTCAGGATTCGACAGTGTACCTACACCTAAAGGAAAAAGGTCACTCCTTTGAAGTACACATCCTAGACAGGGAGGAGGACTGGTTTAAAAGAGCTGTGAAACAGGACATTTATGTAAAAATAGAGGTGTGGGGGTGTCTGCCACATACAATTCTGTTTTAGCACCTCTCTCTGGGCAGGTTATTAACACCTCCTAGACTCCAATTATGCAAATGCAATCAACACCTGGTTGCGACTAACAGATTATGTAGATTGGAGCAATGCTTTGTGTTGCATTAAGCCTGCTCTCCTTTTTTTTCAGCCAAGGGCAGCAGATATTAATGCAACACACTGGTGTGAACTGCTCCTATTCACACCCTTTCATTTTCAGATGTCCTTGCATTAGCATCCATTGGCTTGAAGAGAGTCTTTCTAAGCTGGTGTTTTTGTTTGGAAAAATAACTGTTGTTTTTAAGATCAGGATTCCCTGATCTTGACTACAATGCAAATCCGCCTTATGCGAGCAAGCACTCATCAGCATAAATCACGTAAGAATTAACGTCAACACTTAGGAGTAATCTCCATGTGCCAGGCCTTACATAGCAACTCAGTCACCAGGCATCTGTTGGGTCTGTGGGATACCAGCTTTTCCAGCACAACTAATATTGGATAGATGTCTTAACCTCCCTGGCGGTATGATTATTATTTTTTTCTTTCCTTTTTTGGTCTATCTGTTTTTCGTTTTATTTTTTTTAAACTTCCCACTGGTTCCGCCCCCCTGTGACGTGGACGCTCGCAAGGGATGGAACCCGGAAGACGGTATCCTAATGTGACTGCAACGCTGTATTCCCGAGTCTGGCTCGGGGTTACCGCTTATGGTACAAAAAATTAAACCCGAGCCAGACCCGGGAATACCGCCAGGTAGGTAAAGAGGTTTGCCTTCTTATCACGAGATAAGAAGGCAAAGGCACAAGATGTGCAATTCTTTATTCGACAAACGGTTGTGCACAGTATGCAAGAGTTTGCTCACTCCAGGCCTGCCAAACCAAGGAAGTGTTCAGGTTTCTCAGAGGAGGATCAAGTCAGGGTGGCCCAAATGGGTAAAGTGTTTCCATTCTTTTGTGTATACCTTGCTTTTTATCAGGCTTAGCCCACTCTTCCTTAATTCATTCTCTTATTTCAGACATTAGCAGAAAGCACGGTAGGTCCCGTTTTCAAGTCCGGGAAGTATTTTCTCACTTTCTTAGGGGGAGACACCACTTCCTAGTCCATAGCATCTTTAAATGTCATCACTTTAGTGAATCCAAAGGTATGAGACACGTCACCTTGTTCTAAAATAGACTACTGTGAGGATGAGCTTGAATCCAATCTAATTGCAGATAGATTACTAGCATACTGGAAGTTTTAAAAGCCTTTGGTCATCATCTCCAGGACAGCTGTTTTATATATGGTGAAACAGGGGGGCACAAAGAGTCTACCCCTACTTCAGATAGCAGCAGAGATAGTTGCTTGAGCAGAACATCATCTACAAGACTTGACAGCATGTCACCTGCTAGGTTCTGACAATGTTGAAGCAGACAGGTTGAGTTGCAGTTGTCAGGACCACCATGAGTGTATTCTGAATCAATGACATTTAGAGCCAGTCTAAAGTGTTTGGGTAGTATCAGGGGTAGAGCTGATGGTGACCACAGCTGGTGACAGGCTTCCCAGGTTATGCTTTTGGTTCTTTGATCAGAAGGCACTTGGCCAAAATGATTTGATACAGCAGTGAAACTTCTATATGGTGTATATTTTCCCTCCATTTTGTCTCATTATGCAAGTTCTGCTTAGGATTCAGTGGGATGGAGTATGAGCAATAGCAATTTTACCCTTTTTGGTTGTGGAGATCCTGGTTTCCTCTCCTGTGGTGAATGAAGCTAGCTATTCTGAACCCACTGTCTCTGAGGTAGGATGTAAACGAGTTTACATTTACTTCAGTTAATAGGTTTCTGGAGTTTCTGCAGCAGAGTCCTGACATGGGCTTGAGTTATTATAATAAGAGTCCATCTGTCTGCGTTAGGTAGGTAGTGGGGACATTTTGGTGGAAGGGCAGGCAGCAGCAAAAATTTAGTGTATAATCTTCCTTTAACCAGTTGACATCCGCGGTGTTAAACCCCCTTCCCATCCAGGAATGGCCAGAGGCAGTCTGAATCAGACTCTCAGCTGCCATAGAATGAATATTGTATGTGGTTTGTGGCCTGCTTTTATACATGTTATACGTGTTCTTTTTTTACATTTTACACAATTTATTTAAAACAAATTTAAATACATAATTTTTTTTACATGTAAGACTGTTCCTGCCCTGATAACAAACATAGGCAGGGACAGCAATGCAACCTGTGTAATCTTTTAACGAAAAAAGTCCTAAGTCCTAGCTCTCCACACCACCTTGTTCCTATGCAAAAACAAAAAAAAGGTTGCTTACCCTTCCACTATGTAGGAGAAAGGGCACCCATCAACAAATTGAGGATGAGAATACTGTAGCCAGAGAGAAGGGCAGGCAGCATTAAAAAGTTAGGCATTGAATCCTACAGCTACCCATCCTTCCCCAATGTTTCCACTTTTGGGTCACAAACACCAGAGCTGTGTTTTAGAGCGGTTCTGGGGAATGATAATGAAATCTGCCAGCATAATACAGAAAGGGATTAATTAGAGAAAACATAACTTCCCACCGCCCCCTCCCTGGCATTTTATAGGAGGGAAGCGAGGTAGGATTTTTAAATCTTAAGAATGTAAGCAGTGCTTTTCAATTTCTTGAAAGTTATGCAATGTGAATGGGAATAAATTACAAACATAAAGTAGGTGGTATCCCAATGTGACTGCAAAAGTGGAAATGCACTTTAAACCATTTACACTAATACAAATACACTAGGAACACCAACCCACAAGATCAAGAATGCAAAATGCCTTAATATTTCTTAAGCATTATATAAAAGAGCCAAAGCATGTCAAGGTCTCCCTTCAAAAGGGCTACAAAATGATTAAGTTAAAGTGATTAAAAGAATGGAATGAATAGATAAAAACAAAAAAGAATATGAGCAAAGAAGAATCAAATAAAAACCTAATAAAATGAACAGTGCAATAAAGTAAGCACTTAGTAGACTATTGAAGCCATCCTAGCCACAAAAGAGATTATCAGAAACAATAACAATACTGGATGTAAATATGACATGCATCAACAATAAAACCAAATCTATTAATATTATGTTAACGCAAATAAATGTCTATTAAGAATACTGCTAATTTCCAAATAAAACAATGTAGCAGACATTTCTACTGAAAAACAGTAAACACTAGCTTTCAGTTAACCACCTCTCATCCATGGACAGCTGGACGGGAGCCTTATAGGATCGGGAGAGCGTCTTAAGATGCCCTTCCCCTCCCTCCGCTCGTGCGTGGCGCCCAGTGCGTACACAAGTGGGGTAACTGTCAGAAATGTAAACTGCCAGCGATGGAGACAGGGGCTTATGTCAGATGTGAGGGGATATCATGTGAGGTTGTCTTGGTGGTGTATCAAGAGAGAAAGAATATAT
>NW_017307842.1:187632-213986 GCF_000935625.1 Nanorana parkeri
TATATATATATATATATAATGGACTCAACAAACATTTGATATTATAGACCATATATGAAAAATATAACCATCACATTTTTCATATATGGTCTATAATATCAAAAGTTTGAGTCCATCAAGTAGTTTTTTTTCTATCTTGATAAGTTGCTTAGTTTATACTCTTCTGTCGTAGATCCTCTTGTTTGGCTTGCATACACTAAGCCGTGCAGGTGCAGCTCAGTGCACAGTCTCAGCTGACGTCCCAGCTCAGATGAAGTAACCCCCATGTGCATGTGCAGGAGTTACTTCATCTGGGCATGGCCAATCAAGCAGCTAAAGACTTAGAAACTGGGAGAAGATGGAAGTGACGGCAGGGAGGAGTGTGCTGACATTGCAGCATGAGAGGGCATTGCTTTGACAGGTAACTCTGACATAATATGCGAATATGCTGTGCATACCAACACCTTATGGCTAAAAAGCTTTTGGGACCACACTTTTTTTAGAATGACTTTACTTCCACTTTAAGACACCAATGCACAGTATGTAAACAGGGATTTGTATGATTTAATAAAAATTGGAGTTTACTATAGCTAGAAATATTGCACAGTTGCTGAATGGTATAAAGGCAGCTTGATTAGCCCAATGTAAGAGGGAGAGGCGAGGCTGGTATTATCATGAAAACAAAGTGATCGTATTATTTAATAGATTAAATATTTTACAGTCAATGCTCAGAATGCAAACAGCTTTATTAGACTGAAATTTCAGAGGGCAGACAAGCCAAATTTTATTATGAATTTATAAATAACATTTTATTATTCAGAAATAATTGTACAGACTTGATGGACACTATGTAAGCAGCTTTAGGAGGCTACAATTTAAGAGGGAGAAACTAGGGAGGTTTTATCATTAGAAAAAAATTCTGAGTGTAGCATTTCATAGAATATATTTTTAAATATTGTGCAGACTCTATACATACTATGTAAGCTGCTTTAGTAAGCCACAGGCAGGTTTTAAATAAAACAATTCCTGAGACAGAAGCCAGAATTATTTCGCATACTTGATGCACAGTATATAAGCAGTTTTATTAGGCTAAAATTTAGAGTAGTATTAAACTCTCAAACTTTTTCCAATAATGAATCCAGATCAGACAAATATACATTGCCCAGCAAAGAGTTAATTTAACATTTTACCCAAACACTTCCAGTCATTATGTTTTCCAAACAGCTCAGGTTCTCAGATTAGCTTCCCTGAGCTACCTGTCCAGTACAAGATCACAAGAGACATTAAAGTCTCCATCAGCTGTCTATTAGCTTGGAGAAGGGAGGAGGGAGCAGAGAAAAGGGGATTGGTTTGGTTTGCTGTGCCTGTGTGTTTGTGGAGCAAAACAAATGAGAAACGCACTCAACAATTCGTCACCAGCTATACAGTAAGGTGCACACGAAATGGGCTTTGAACAGTAAAACAGTAGAAAGGTATCATGGCACACTCACAAACCAGCATGTAAAACAACTTGTCTCACCACTAAGGTTAATAACAGAGGTTTGGATACACGTCTTCTGCAGAAAATGTGAAAGCCGCACAGCCGCGCCAAGGCACCTCTTATAGTGCGGTCCTAACTCTAAACTTTGAATGTGTGTTTGTGGAAACACACACACAGCTTATTAGCACACACAAGGGTGGCACTGTAGGATCCTGCAAGGGAAAGGAGACACCATAAAACAAGATATTGGGACCAGTGCTTAGGAGATCAGCTGGTTCTGCAGTAAACTGACACTTTTAAACATGAAGGAGCCGCATCCATTGTAAGTGATTTAATCAGCATCTGGAAGCCTTTTGACTTTAATATAATTTTAAGAGGATGATACCAGGCAGGTTTTATTGGGAAACAAAAAGTATTACACATTATTTCTCAGACAACAGCCAGAAATAAAATACAAATTCACTGCACAGCATGTAAGCAGGTTTGCTAGGCTGATTTAGATTTAGAACCTACTCTCCTCCTACTAGCTTCTACTTTCCTATAGTTTTCAGGAGTCCCTCCAGTGCTGCCGCCGGTCTCCAACCCAGCACTGACCCCTCTCTCTTCCTGGCACTTCCTGACCCACGGAGTCTGTGTGGGTGCACGCTGCCTCCATTGACTTACCTTGTGTCTCTCCACGTCTGCCGGCCGAAGATCTGAACGGCGCATGCGCCCGCCCTATGATCCTTTGCAGCCACCCGAGAATCTTCAGATGTTCAGACGGGAGTGCGGGGCAGAGACACAGGTAAGTTTTAACCCTTTTGTAAATGTTTTTACATATAGCTACTGCTCGCTAGCAGTAGATATATGTAAAAATACATGAGGCTTTAATAATCCTTTAAGAATGGAGTGATGTGCTGCAAAAAAGAGCAGCTTTATCAGGAATGAGTTTATGCTGCTGACCTTGAAGTAAAAGAAGTACCCTAGTAAAATTGTGAGAAGAAAGGAATATGAAAATGTGAAGTAAAATAATAATAAAAAAAGTCTTTATGCTATTACCATATCTTTAGACTTGTGAAATATAAGTTTAGACTTTCATGTGTTGTTAAGAAGTTCAGTAAGTACCTTAGCAAAGGCTCTTTTTACTTAAGACTTACATAATTCTTACTTATGTAAAACGGCCTATACCTGGGGAAAGTAAAGACTTTGTAACTGGCTTGGTCAGAATATGGGTGATGGCCTGGTATAGTTAGGTCAGCCTGCCTAGTGGTGGTGATAGGTTCTCGGTTTGTACCATGTGTCCTGTCGCCCGCATTTGAACTATGTGTCCTGTAGCCCTGGCGATTTTCAGGGCCAGGTGTTCGGTTGGCTGCCAACAGACTAGGCCTGCAACCATGGAATTTAGGGGTCCCTTGCAACTAAGTTGTGATTAAGTAAGTATATGTCCTGGCATGGCTGTAGAAAGTGCAGCCAGATGGATAAACTGGGTTTTCAACTGCCCGTCACTGAAATTGTTTTACTGTAGGCCCAGTGCAGAAGCTGGCTTAACAACCCACTGCAAGTTGGCACTACAGATCTAAACCAAGTCTCCAACACACATTGAATTTATATTGCCCTGTATATAGCAATATATAGCACTGTTCAGCACTGTATAGTATAGCTACAACTGTCTCTCCATGCAAACACTCTGTAAGCTCCCTATATACTTCAAGTCTCCAAAAGGGAGGAGGCTGACATTATTGTCCCTTCTAAAACATTAACACACCTTGATATGACTATGATTAGCTGATCACTTACACATGGATGTCTAAAAAAAGTTAAATTATCAGTAGCCTCTTTTAAAATATGCAAGAATGTGGACAAAATACGAGAAACCATGAGCACTATTTCAAGAATGATGCACATCGTTGGAAGGACCAGTCTCTGTCTCCACTATGTTCAATGTGGACAGTCACTGAGCCTACAAACCATTCCTAAGTACATTCCACATCCTGAGACATCATTCCTTTAACCTCACTTGTTCTTATTAACATTACAAAGGAACCACTGCCATGTCTTCTTAACAAGTAAATACGACCTTCTGTTCTGGCTGTGGTATGTCCTTAGGTATCCTCACATCTAATGCAGCAGGGCTTAGACCATCTGTCCAGGGGAGAAGAAGCTGTGGGGACCAGTCTAGCAGCCAGGTGTAATTGAGGATCAGGTAGGTATATTTTATTATTTGAGCCTCTGGCCAAAAACAAGCAGTTGACCCTTGAAATGCGGGGGTAGCCCCACTTCAATGGTTAACTTTTTAGATTCCTGGAGTCCTCCCTAAACATTATGTTCAGAATCTGGTCCATCCACAGAGGTACCAAAGTATTTAAAGTTTAAATAGAACCTCTCTTCCCTTTCCTAACTTCCCTAATGGAGGGATGGTGGGTCCAGGAGAAAAAAAACCCTCACACAGGGCGCTGGATTCTTTTCCTGGATGGATGCGGCAGCACTGAGCCATTCAGGAGTCACAAATCTCTGTTACATGGGAGAAGGGCAATGAGTCACAGGCTCACCCATACCCAGAAGCGGCAAGTATTTTATTTTGCTCCAGAAGGCTGAATGAAGAATTGTAAGTTGAAGGGAAGGTGTGTGGGGGTTGTTAAATGACCCTTCTACTTAACCTTGCATAGGCAAGGAAAATGTACCTCTATATTTTAAAGGCAACTGTGATGGGTGTTTAATTAGTGAAAGTTGGAATAACTAATGAAATCATACTTTAATATAATGTAGGTGTGCAGTGGTATAGCACATATACAAAAGAAGCATTGTAGTTTGTTTTCTGTTGCTAAATGATACAGTAATGTGACAATTTGATGTACTTGCTGAGAGAAATGCATCAAGCGCAAAAATTAGAGTTCACTATGGGATGTAGCAATGTTGCCTTGACAGGCCAATTGGGTTCTCATCTGGGTCTGATATTGGGTGTGTATGTTAAAAATATACATAAGCGATCTACTTATTGTATAGTGTATTCCTGCTTCAAATAAACTCTCTGTTTATTACAATAATTTTCTGGATATCTGTAACTCATCTTAGAATTTTGAGCTACTGCATTGGGTGTGCTGACATACATTAACTACAAACTATAAAAATACAGTTCTATTTATGTTGAAATAATATAGTAAAAAGGTAGAAAAGAAAGTTAATAGTGTTTCAGGAATACAGAAGGATAGATGTTTAAGATTAATTAGAAGAATAATCTTTAACTATGAACACTAGAGTAATAACTGAAAATATATCATTTTTATGTCTGGAAACAAAATCCACTCAATTCAATCAGCAGATACAAAATAGATACAAAATATCCATTAAATACAATTTTGCTTGAAATAATAACAACACATATTGTCTGAGAAATGAATTCAGCACTTTTAGTTATGAAATTGAAACACATGTCTAGATTTGATTATCTTAATATTTGGTATAATATATGTGTTTATTTTTTTTCTGTTGTAGATACAAAGCTATTGTAAATCCAATGGATATCCAAACATCGAGTGCTGTTCTGTGGACATGTATAAAAGCTGCAGCCATCTGGTTCATTTCAATGCTCTTGGCAGTCCCTGAAGCTGTGTTTTCTGAAGTGGCACACATCAACGGATCAGACAATGTCAGCTTCACAGCTTGTATACCATACCCACAAAATGATGAGATGCATCCCAAGATTCACGCAGTACTTATTTTCTTGGTCTACTATCTTGTTCCGCTCACTATTATCAGTATTTACTACTATCATATTGCAAGAACTTTAATTAAGAGTGCTCACAACATTCCTGGGGAATACAGTGAGCATTCTAAGAGGCAGGTGAGTAAATTTTTATATAATAGACATATGTAGCATGGTATCACCATCATTTCTTGCTTTAAATATAGCATTTGTGCACATAACCAGTCATATTTATTGATTAAGCTCAAGAACCATTTATTCTTTAGTTATGTGCCTATTAATTTGTGTTAGGGAACCAAGAAACCAGACAGAAACTTAAAGCGCAGGTTTAAAAAATAAACATAAATGCCAAAAACAATGGGGAAAGTCCAGGACGTTGTCAGTGCCAAGCCAGGGGTCAGATGCCAAAGTGGGTAGTCAGCCAAACCAGGTCAGGGAGCACTGAGAGCAGGATGAATGGAAACGTCAGCTAGAGCCAGGGTCACACACACGAAGAACAGGAACAACTGCAGAGCACTTGGTAGATCAGAAAACATGCAGAGGCCGAGAGTGAATGGACAAGCTGATGGTTAAATAATGAGCTGGTGTTTGCATCATCACTCTGAGACAGGAATTAGCCAGGGTTTTACTAGTACTTGCAGAATGATGAATGGGTTTGATCATAATAGGGTGCCAAAAAGGAACAAGCAACTGAACAAGAAACCCTGATAATTTGGCAATAACTTATAGGGTTTATTTATAAATGTTTTCAAATGAAATTCACACAATTTACCCAGGATTCTCACATTTTCTAATTAGCTTATATTGAAAAATGTGTGAATATTGGGTGAATATCATGTTCATCTTGTGTGAAAACATGTATAAATAGGCCCAATACTGTTCATACTTATAACAAACAAGACTTCCTTTTGGAGGTATTGTCTATCAAGGGTTACTGATTCTCAATATATTTCAATAAAGCCTTCTTAGAACAGATCCTAATGGTAGGATTACCATTTACAGTTTTTTAATGAAAGATGCAGATGTAAAAATATTAAAAATGACCTTTAAAATTACATGAACTAGTTCAAACTTATATGTAATTGTATTAATTTTTTTACATACACTTTAATTGGCTAGATCAAGCTCTTTTTTTTTACATTAAAAACAGTAACACACCCTGCTTTTTGAAATGAACACACTGCTCACCAGCACTGTAGCTATTCTTTACTAGCTGTATGTTTAGAGCCCCCTACCCTCACGCTTAAAAGAATCACCTACTGCTGAAGACAATATGGGCTAGCGTCAACATTGTGGGGTCTCTCCCTCATACAGCCATATCTTTGCTTAGATTACAGGGGACATGCAACATTTTTAAACTTTTTAAAATAAAATAAATTAAAAAATACACCATTATTTAATGCTTGCCAATTAGCATTTGTCACTTGGACTGTGGAAGTAGTATGGGCAAATAAAAGATATATTTTCAATTCAATATTCCTATAGCACCCTCAACACAAGTAAAGAATACTAGGTATATGTATGCACTAAGTGGTAATTAGTGGCTTTAGAAATACATTCAGACTAATTCAATTTTCATATTCCTTTTAGATGTTTTATCCTATTATTTTTTTTTTTGACTTTAAAACAATGATATTATACAGCCATTTTGCCACCCATGCCATTGATCAAGGTTGTACCACTGTCACTTGAGTGTTTAAATAAAGGAATGTCAGGACTGCTTAACAGCAAACTACACAATACAATGGATTGTAATAACCTTTGAATGTATTCTTCTAGAGCAATCAACTGAAAATTTCATTTGTAAACCCAATTCATTATTCATTTGTTCAGTGCTGTTTTGTTTTGCTCCAATAAAGGCAGTTCAATCATTTCACTGTCGTTGTGGAATAGTGTGGGATAATTATTAAGAAAAGAGAATGCTGTTTAAGATTATACTAGAAAAACTTTGAATAGCTGTGAAGTGTTTATGAAAAATATTGTTGAAAGTGTAGTAGAGATAATGGTCTAAAACTGAGAAAAAAAGAAACCTTAAGCTTAACCGAAAGACTGAAAGATAATTAATTGCAAAATGATTTACTGGTTAGATCTAGGTTTTATGGGCATCAAAAAAAGGATTCTGAAGAGAGTTAAAGCTAAGAAAATATTAAAATAAAAGAGCACTAAAGTAAACACTATAATTTTAGTGCCCTTAGGTTATTTTAAAATGTAACTTGTGAAAATGAAACATAACAAATGATAATATGAATGGAAAACAGACAGCTATATGTTCCTTCACATACCATTGTTAATATTCCAGAGAAATCAGGGACTCCCCAAACCCATGGACCTCAATATGTAAAACTTGGCTCCCAGCTGTCTTTGTTACAGAAGTTCAGAGTAAGAAATGCATTGGTGTGGTAGATCTCTAGCCTTGGAGCTGGATGGTGCCATTTGTTTATAATCCATCAAAATCCAAATTAAATAAAAAATCCTGTTGAAGGCTATGGAGGAAGAAGGGTCATGTTAGAAAAGTCTGGCCATTTTAGGGCTACTAGGCAAACTATTGTAAAAATAACAGCATGGGAAGCTGGGCTCTGCCATGGGGGACATGTACCAATGCCAATTCTTTAAAAAAATACCCTGCAATGGGCCCTTTTTATTTGTCTTTTAGGGCAACATGGAAAAAACGAATCCCTTAATTTACAGGCTTGAAGAATGCCTTAAAGTTGTATGTGGTGTTCAAGAACAGCATGAATTTCCCAGACAGCCTAAACAACAGCATACTTCGGTAGCACATAGTTGGCTTTTTTTGGGGTAGTTTTAGCATCCATACAGTGTAATATTTCGCAGCGGCAGGACATTTTTGATGATCAAGACTGGGCTCAATATGTACAAAGAGCACACGTAACCAAAGCAACTTACTTTAATGTTAGTGCTGAGCAAGCATTACTACCCCAATTCCCATAAGCAGAGTTATCATTTCTAAAAATTACTTCCTACATGTAGGGTCCCATTTAGAAAGAATAGAAGATATACTGCAAAAGTGATACTCCACACCATAGCCTGCATTTTTACTATGCAATCATTTTAAAAGCACCATATACACATATACAGGCATGGCCCAAAATATTGGCACCCTTGCATTTCTGTCAGATAATGCACCACTGCACGCAGAAAATTGTTGCAATCTAAAATGTTTAGGCATTCTCATGTTTATTTGTTGTGTTTGTATTGGTATGACACAAAAATGTGGAGAAAAAAAGCCAAATGTAGCACATTGCACGCAGAACTCCAAACATGGACAAAATTATTGGCACCTTCTCCAAATTGCAAGAAATAATTGCATTCCAAATTTGTGATGCTCCTGTAATTTGTAATTAAACTCACCTGTATCAATTACCAGGTGCTGACAATATAGAAATCACACCGGCAACCAATTAAAATGGTGAAAAATGTACTCAACCTTTCTGTCGTGTGTCTCTGTGTGCAACACGGAGCATGGAGAAGAGAAAGATCAGCAAAGAATTGTCTGAGGATTTGAGAATGAAAATTGTGGAAAAGCATGGACAATCTCAAGGTTACAAGTCCATCTTCAGAGATCTTAATGTTCCTGTGTCCACTGTGCGCAATATTGTAAAGAAGTTTACAGCCCATGGCACTGTAGCTAACCTCCCTGGACGTGGACGAAAGAGAACAATTGATGAAAGATTGCAATGAAGGATTGTTCGAATGGTGGATAAAGACCCTTGATCAACTTCCAGACAAATTCAAGCTAAACTTCAGGCGCAGGGTACAACTGTGTCAGTTTGCACTATACGTCACCATCTGAATGAAATGGGATGCTATGGTAGGAGACCCAGGAGGACCCCACTGCTGGCACAGAAACATAAAAAATCGAGATTGCAGTTTGCCAAAACGTACCTGAGAAAGCCAAAGTCCTTTTGGAAGAATGTGCTGTGGACATACAAAAGAAATTACAGCTTTTTGGTAAAGCCCATCATTTTACTGTTTTCAGAAAAAGAAATGAAGCCTTTAAAGAAAAAAATACAGTCCCTACAGTCAAACATAGTGGAGGTTCACTGATGTTTTGGGGTTGCTTTGCTTCTTCAGGCACTGGATGTTTTGTCTGTGTGCATAGCATTATGAAATTTGAAGACTACCAAAGAATTCTGGGGTGCAATGTAGGGCCCAGCGTCAGAAAGTTGGGTCTCCGTCAGAGGTCATGGGTCTTACAGTAGGACAATGACCCAAAACACACGTCAAAAAGCAACCAGAAATAGTTTCAGACAAAACGCTAGAGAGTACTGAACTGACCAGCTATTACTTTATTTACTCTTTTTCTGTTCTGCTCGGTCCCTCTGAGGGACCGAGCAGAACAGCTGAGCCGAATGCCGCTCAGCTATTCGGCATTTTTAAGAATAGCCCGAACAGCAGTGAGAAGCCTGCCGGAGTTTCGGCTCAGCCGGTCCAGATGTTGGATCGGCTGAGTTGAACTCCTTCTGCACTTCGGGTCGGCCGAACATGCTGAGCATGTTCGGCTGACCCAAAGCCACTCGAAGCAAGCCGATGTACGGCTGATTTCAGCCGATGTACGGCTGAAATCAGCCGTACCAGCCTGAAGTGAATAGCCGAACAGTGTTCCGCTCACTTCACTTCAGATCGGTCATTCACTCGGCTGCCCTTGGCAGCTTGGTGAATAGACCCCTAAGTGTTCTCTTGCACATACACTGCCTGGCCAAAAAAACCCACAAACTCTAATATTTTTTTGTACCGCATTTATTTCCATCCAGGGTTGCATTAGCTTTTGACCAAGAACTTGTAGTGATGATGGAAGAGTCTGAACACTGTGTAAAGTCTTCTCCAACACAAAAATTCTCAATAGGGTTAAGGTCTGGACTTTGTGGTAGCCAATCCATGTGTTAAAATGATGTCTCATGTTTCCTGAACCACTCTCTCACAATTTGAGCCCATTGAATCCTGGCATTGTCATCCTCGAATATCAGTGAAGAAAAAATCCATTGATGGAAAAACCTGGTCATTCAGTATATTTATAATGAGACAGCTGGTCTCATTTTCTGGGGACATAACCCGGGGCGCCGCCTCCCCTGCTGTCGACCGCGGGCCCGCTTCCTCCTCCACTGCCGGGTCCGGCCTCCTCCACCGCTGCTGCTGGCTCTCATTGACTCAGCAGTGGCTGTGGAGAGGAACGCGCTGCTGCACAGATTACTGTCATTACTGTCAGTGACTCAACAGCGGCTTGTTCCTCTTCAGAGCCGCCAGTGAAATCCACCAGCAGAGGATACCATAGCGACCCAGGCGGCCCGCTCGGCATCTGGCCGGGCCCCCCTGTGCCCCAGGCCCCATAACAACCGCCTGGGTCGCTATGGTGATTGTTACGCCACTGGACATAACATTGCTGAACCTAGACTATTTATCCATTGAAAGGCTCTTACCTATTTGTTTATCTAAATCCAGGTGGTGACCTTTTTTGGCCAGGCAGTGTATATATTGGCCACGGTGTCAAAAAAATAGCAGTGCCACTCAGAATTCAGCATCCAGCAATAATCTCCCATCATATCAATGTTCCGCCGGCCTTGTTATCTGTTTTTCACCTCCCTAATATCATGATGGAAACATCCAGCCTGTTCCTCCCTAATGGAAAAATTAGCATCCTAAAGTTTTTCATTGTTCCAGCATGTTTTTCAACAATGGGTGCATGTTCAGTGTCTTTATTATTCCCAAGGAACTTCATCCTTGTAGACAAAATTTCGATCTTACAGCAGTCTTCTAATGTCCAGACTAACAAAAGTACCTTCTTTTAATTTTGCTTTGGATAGGTTAGCTAACTTCTTGCAGAGGTACTTAAAGCATTCTCCACTTAGAATGCTTTCACAGACTGTTTCATAAAATCATTAAATAACAAGCCCAAATACCAAAGTCAAAAAGGGGTGAGACAAGCCAAACTAGTGCAATTCCATGGTCAGGGCAGGAAGCGCAAAATCAGCAGTCTAGAAAACAGTCCGAGGGCCAGGTAGTCAGGAGTTCAAAACTGCAGTGTAGGAATGCAGATAATGCTGACTCTCTGTGAGCAGGGCTTCAGAATAAGGTAGCACTGAGCTAGTAGTGTTATGAGATTTTAAAGCCCAGGGCTGGAAGAAATACCCCTGTTGCTGTTGAAACAGAGGTGGAATTAGGGTAGTGCTCAGTGTATTATAGAAGGCTTGTGTAACTTCGGAGGAAGTGAGATTCTGCATCTTATCCGTTGCTATGCACGCTGGTGCAATACCTCTATTGGGGCTTATAGACATCACAGTGGGATCCCCGTGTGTGAAGTTACCACGGGAGAAGGCCCCGACGCCGTGACCAGCGCAGCACCTGACACACACATATGGCGCCATGCAGGACCACGCTCCCATGGCACAGCCACAGCAGAGAAATGCCAGCAACATGTCTTTGGTGCCCGGGGATCTGGAGAGTGGTGTCTCCACACACCACGGCTGCCAGGTGAGGGACCGCCGAAGAGGTGAGCAACGCTTCCGTGCGCCATGACAGCTGTAGGTTTCAGTTCAGAGTAATGTGCCTATGATCAGGTAACTATGAACAGTAGTCAGTGCTTGTCATTGGGTAGACTACATAAAAGTAGTACAGTACACAAGAAGCATTGCAGATCAGTACACTATACTGTGTTGTGCTCTGTGCAGAAGACTGTACAAAATAACAAGATCAGTGTCTGCTCCCTTAGATACACTTGAGTGCTGGCTCCTCTCTGCTCTATGTCCCCTCTCCTTCCTTCTTCGCCCTACCTGTGACTCTCCCTGGCAGCGTCACTCATTTAGCACAGCAGGGGGAGGGGAGCCTTGTCAGCCAATGGCTCATTTTTACATACAATTCCCCCTGCCTCTGTTATTCTCTCTCAGCTCTGTGTCTCTTTTTCACTCTCTCCCTCTTGCTGACAGCTTCACACTCAAGTGGAGAGCCCACCCCCAGCTCTAACATTAACTCTCTGCTTTCTCCAGTAAACACAGCAGTTACATGAGTGATTGAGCAGTGTTGTAAGGAACTACAAGTCACAGCATTGCTCACTTTTGTTTCACAAGCAGGGGGAATTTAATGTACATAGGAGCATCCCACTAGGGGCTCCCCTCCCCCTGCTGTGGTGAATGACAGCGCTTATCTCTAATGGCTACTGCTGGCAGAGACGAGCCATATCAATCACAGTATCCATCTCCTTGCCCCCCTTTACCCCATGGCTGTCCAACCACACTGCTCAGCAAGGACAGTATGGACAGGAATGATCCCAATTGTGGTGTGCACTGAATCTTTTGGGGAAGGGGATTTCAAAAATATTTTTGATTTGTAATGATCCTTCTATTTTAAGGTCTCCACAATTCTTTCAGTCATGATCAATTTATTTTATCCTTGTTAAAACTAAATCCTAGTTCTCATAACTTTCTTTGAGATGTACTAAGTGACCAACATACACAGGGGCATACATGTTCCTATTGTGCAAAAGCTGTTTTTAGACTGTTGATTAATCCACTTTGTACTCAATGCCAGATTTCTGTATCAAACCATGAATATCACTACAGTGAATAAAATCATACCCCTGTGAAAAGTAGGGAATAACTTATTTTCAATGCTTCTTTACACACATATCAATGGTCCAGCTGGTAATTACTTTTTTTGATCTGGGGTTGATTTACTAAAGGCAAATAGGCTGTTAACGTTTCAAGGGAATTTTTCCTTTGCTTACAAAAACTAGAGGAAAATTCCAGCACAAGGGGTGCGAAGGGGGGTTCTTCACAGTTAGAGTGGTTAGGGTCTGGAACTCACTGCCACAGACAGTGATTTCAGCTAAGAGTGTAGAATTGTTCAAGAAACTTTTGGACGATTTCCTGAGGGACCGTAATATACAGGGGTACAAGTACTCCTAAGAACGAGATCCTATAGGTTGGACTTAATGGACTAATGTCTTTATTCAACCTCAAATACTATGTAACTATGGTGAAAACACTTTGCAAAGAATATCTAATCATGTACAAGGAAAATTAAAAAAGAAAAAGTATTTTTGCTTACACAACATTGGATGATGGAAGTCAGCAGAGCTTTATTTCATTCACTAAACTAAGGGAAAATTCCCTTGCAACGTACAAATTCCCTTTAAAAATGAACAGCCTATTTGCTTTTAATAAATCAGCCCCTAAGAGTTCAACTGAATCATTGGGTAATCCCAAAGCTCTCTCTAAATTATGTATTTCAGATAGAGTAATAACGCAGGGTCTTCACTTCTTATATCACACTGAAATTCTTCATGAGTGATATCTAAACCAGAATTACTAGGCAAATATTCCAATTGCTCACAGAAATTGCACCCTATGATCAGCATCTGCACCCTAATCAAAGTTGAGCAGCAACTGAACTTGCAACTTGTGTGGCTTGGTGACCCAGTATTTATAGACTGTTAGAAATTTCTAGTAGTTTCTAATAATCTGGGTCATTTAGAGTCAAACCACTAAATGACATCTTTTATTTTTTAATATCTTCTGTCTCACTTTCAGGCACTTTCTCTTTCACCTTTTCATTTTCTCTGCTTAGCTTGTCCTTGATCATGCACTTGCTTAATGATGAACTCCATATGTTGTCTAGATGCCAACAGTGGGTCTTTCTCAGGATCAGCAAACAAACTGACTTCCGCAGCTAGCATCTATTTCTATTTATTTCCATTCTGCTGGTGGCTCTAGCTAGTTCTAGCTAGTCTGCACTCATCTTTCAACTTATTCATGATTCATGTTCATTTACTAAAGACAAATAGGCTGTTCACTTTGCAAGGAAATTCTCTCATAGCTTAGTAAATGTGGTGATGTTCTGCTGACTGCTATTATCTAATCATATGCAAGCAAAAATACAGTTTTATTTTTATTTTCCTTGAATGTGATTCTTTGCAAAGTGTATTTTCACCACATTAACTAAGCTAAGAAAAAATTCCATTGCAAAGTGAACAGCCTATTTGCCTTTAGTAAGTCAACACCTGTGTCTGTAATTCTAGTGAAAAAAAACTGTTGTTCTTTAGTGGATTTGGTTTACACTGCAGGTATACAGTTATTGGATTTTAAACCTGGTATGAGTTCTAACTCTTGTAGTATATTAGTCTTGTTTCAAACTTCTTGGATATTAGCAATATACTGAGTTGTTGAGGCATATATATACACCTTTTAGTTACAAAAATTAATCAAAAAGCTCAAAACAAAAGATTAGCTAGAGCTGATTTTCAAACATCTTTTCAGTTTTGTTTAATGGTATTTCGTGTTTTTTAAGTTCTGCTTTTTTCACATGCACAGAAATCAAAATTTTACAGTGGCAGTAAACTATAAATTTTTCCACTGTCCCAAAACAGCTAAAAAAAACCTTCCCAACATATTACAAACTAAAGTTTATCTATCGAAGAATAATAAATTATCAATGTTTTATAAATATGCTTCTGGGATATACCTCAATATACCTTTTCTTTTGTAATATGCAGTAATTATAATGCAGTGTTCTTTTTATCTCTTATGTTAAAATGAACCTAAAAGAACAGAGACAGTACATTCTTCAGGAAGTTTAAAATGATTTTAACAATAGAATTTTAACAATAGAATTTTAACAAAAGAACCAAGTAAAAATTACAACGATTAAGATGGCTTCTTTCATTTGAAGAAGAACTCTGGGTGGAAATGTTATTAACTCTTACAGGGAGGCTACCCTCGCACTGCAAGGATTAACTGCTTGTTTTTGTCTAGGTGCTAAAAAAAGTTATACTCACCTGAACTGCCGAGCCAACTCCCTGCTTCTCTGAAGCGTGTCCCCTCCTCTGCTGCACAGATAGAATGTTCCTCAGCGTCCTCACATCTATACACTTGTAAAGAATCTTATGACTCAAGGATCCTTAGACTGCTGCAGAGGAGGGGGAGAGAGGCTCTATGGACCGGTCTAAGAAGAAGCTGACTCAAATGCTTATTTTAACAAGCAGTTAACCCTTGTAGTGCGGTGGTAGCCCCACTGCAAGGGTTATTAAAATGTTTCCCTTCTTTAACATGTATTTTCAATATTAGTTAAAGCAATATAGATTTCCAAGGGACACCACATCCTTTAATTCACTATTCAATTTTTATTTAAACCCTTAGGCTACATTTATTGGGAATTTTTAGGCATCCTGTATAGTAAAAATAAATATAAATAAATATAATATAAAAATAAATATAAATAAATATATGGCTTTACCCGTATTTGGAATCCTTTTGGGTTTTTTAAAATCTAAAAATGTATGAAATATTGAAAAATTACATACACATTAAAAATAAGCATTTATTATTCTAAGATATTGCTCATGAAGATTTTTTATACAACATAATATCAATATCATGCACAATAAACTTGCACCTGTTCTCCTAACATGAAATAGTCTCAAGATGATATCTCAAACATAGTCATTATAAATTTCTGTTCTTGGTTACCAGACCAAGATGTCGCTGAATCTCCAAAGAGGGTTTGTTTGAAGGGGTTCACTCAGTGTTACATAGCAGTGCGTTTCCCAGACAAAGTATGCTTCTTCAGACCAAATTGTTCACTATCTGATTTCTATACAAAAATACGGCATAGATTAATAACATATACAGGAAAAACTAATTTTACATAATATTACAACATTTGTATACATACATATACATGATTTGGGGACACATGCAGACCACACACCCTCATCCACCATGCATAGCTGGACCATGTTATCTCCTCCCCGGGAGACTGCCAAGGACATTTAGCCAACCCACTAGAAAGTCAAAATACTATTAAATTAAGCTTGTTTCAATTGAATTTATTGAAGAGTGGATTTGTTTTTATAGCAGAGTTATGTATGTAGCTATCATATATTACCTGCCAGTCAAAAAGGCTAAAGAATATTTTTGCTGTGGTTTCCAAACTGTTAGAGATCTTTAATACATATGGATCGGTTTCTAGAAAAAATATTAACATAATTCATATGTATAAATAATATATGGTATATCCAAAAATGATAACAGCCCCCATGGACATATACAATATATTGCCAAAAGTATTGGGACACCCCTCCAAATCATAGGATTCAGGTGTTCTGTGAAATTTCCTTGCTACTAAATATTCCACGGTCAACTGTTAATGGTATTATAACAAAGTTGAAGCAACTGGGAACAACAGCAACTCAGCCACGAAGTGGTAGGCCACGTAAAATGACAGAACGAGGTCAGTGCATGCTGAAGCGCACAGTGCGCAGAAGTCGCCAACTGTCTGCAGAGTCAATAGCTACAGGCCTCCAAACGTCATGTGGCCTTCAGATTGGCACAGCAACAATGCGTGGAGAGCTTCAGTGAATGGGTTTCCATGGCCGAGCAGCTGCATCCAAGCCTTACATCACCAAGTGCAATGCAAAGCGTTGGATGCAGTGGTGTAAAGCACGCCGCCACTGGACTCTAGTGAAGTGGAGATGTGTTCTCTGGAGTGACGAATCAAGTTTCTCTGTCTGGCTATCCGATAGACGTGTCTGGATATGGCGGTTCCCAGGAGAACAGTACTTGCCTGACTGCATTGTGCCAAGTGTGAAGTTTGGTGGAGCTAGGATTATGGTGTGGGGTTGTTTTTCAGGGGTTGGGCTTGGCTCCTTAGTTCCAGTGAAAGGAACTCTTAAGGCATCAGCATACAAAGTCATTTTGGACAATTTTCATGCTTCCAACTTTGTGGGAACAGTTTGGTGATGGCCCCTTCCTGATCCAACATGACTGTGCACCAGTGCACAAAGCAAGGTCCATAAAGACATGGATGAACGAGTTTGGGGTGGAAGAACTTGACTGGCCTGCACAGAGCCCTGCCCTCAACCTGATAGAACACCTTTAGTATGAATTAGAGCAGAGACTGCGAGCCAGGCCTTCTCATCCAACATCAGTACCTGACCTCACAAATGCGCTTCTGGAAGAATGGTCAAACATTCCCATAGACACACTCCTAAACCTCGTGGACAGCCTTCCCAGAAGAGTTGAAGCTGTTATAGCTGCAAAGGGTGGGCCAACTCAATATTGAACCCGATTAAGACTGGGATGCAATTAAAGTTCATGTGTGTGTAAAAGGAGGCGTCCCAATACTTTTGGCAATATAGTGTATATTTCAAAGTCTCTATTTTAGTTTATTATTGATCAATTCTACTGGGAGATGAAAAAATTTTTTTGTCTCCCAGAGTTAATATTTTTTGGATGTTGTATGTGTATGGAAATCTATAGCAGCACTGTACACAACCCAAAATTAGCGTATAATCAATTATATGGATTCAAGGATCATGGTCATTATGTGTGATCATTCAGGCCTGCACTTCAAGAGCACCCTGAACTTTTATCACTGCTCTCTCTCTCTTTATTTTGATAAATCAGGTTCACCGTCTTTGGTTATGTCAATAAAAAAATTATATTCACAAGGAAAATTGTTCTGCTACTTTCTTGTTTAGCATTACTTCTTCCTTGGTCAGTGCCCTGCTTACTGTACAGAGAGGAAGGTGCTGAATCATTGTAAAGGTGGCCATACACATTACAACCACTGTACAACATTTTTGTCTCAACATCGCACCCTTGTTCAATTTTCATTCAAATAGCCCATCATGCACAGACCAATGTAGTTCGCAATTATCGTTTGTCAGCACCACTAACTGGACAATTTTCGTCGATTGAACAACCAAATTTTCATTTGAGCATGTTCAGTTTTCATGTTGAGATTTTTGTTGTACGAAAACACCACTAATCCATCGATTTTCGTCAAACTATACGAACATTTTCTAGCTTGCTTGAAAGATGAAAATCTGCCAGCTCTACAGTAATTGCGGTTGTGCACTTCCCATCAACTGGCAGATTTTCGGACGAAAATGCAATCACGGTCAAAAATTGGCTGATAGTTTTAGGGTGTATGGGCACCATTAGGATGCTGAAGGAGGAGGGGGGCATAGGGAGCTGCACTACTTAACCAGGAAGAAAAATTGCTTACTTAGGAACTACATGTGTTACCTGTCTGGCTGTACAATATGGAAAATATCTGTAAAAAATAGGTCAAGGCAACTGGACTCTGTTTTTACAGATATACCTGCATGAATGAGAACCTTCACAGAAATATGGAAAATGTGTGTAAATCACACATTTGCTGTTCAGAATTATAGAATTATGATGCATCTTTTAAGTAAGCAGTAAACATATATGTATTTCAAGTTACAATTTTACCTGCATTTACAGAGGGACTCTGCTTAATCAAATATTGTGGAGACAACTAGGAGTTGAGAATGCTCACTCAACCATTGTGTGACTATTAAGTTCAATTATCTAATCATGTGAAAATGACCTGCACTTGCACCTGATTAGGTATTAAAAGTAAATTGGAATTTGCTTTTCACATGATTGGATAATTGAAGTGAATATTCACACAATTTAAGTGAATATCCTCAACTACGTTTGTAAATCAGCCTTAATACATTAAAACCTAAATCCAACCCAAACTTGTTTTGTCTTGTTTGAGCTAGGTGGTGGAAAGGGTAAAACCTGTCAGGTTTTTATTTCTCTTTTTACCTCCTGTACCAATGACACGGTGTCAAATACCGAATGTGATAGTAAATTTACCCAACAGAGACAGCACCAAATATCCAATTTTGTAGAGTGGGGAAAGCTTAGAATCTTTGTCACTCAAAACTTTAAAGATAGATTTTATACCTTTATAGTTGAAAAAAAGGTATCACTGTGCATCATCATGTTTTCTAATAGAACATGAGGTGTTCTTTACCTGAGACTGGGATGCACTATGACATAATTTTGAGTATCAACAGAGGGTATGTGGTTAATTTGCTGAATGCAACTCTACAGAAAGAAAAATGCAATCTAATACAAGCTTAAAATGTATAAAAAACATTAATTTTATTTACATTTGGAGTTTTTACAGAGTTTAAGATTGTATAGCTCTTATTCTCTGATGCCTCAAAAATCCCACTCTTATTATTGTGGAGTTGTATGTCTGTTGGGTACGTGGTATCTTTATATACTGAATTGGTGGCAACTTATAGTTTGGTTCATTTACTCAGCTCTCTCCTAGCGCAGCAGTGTCAGTTCTCCTGCCACGCCTCCAGATGTCGCTGCAGCAGCCGCGTCATCCCTAAATTTAACCTTTGGGGGTCACCACAACTTGGCAAATGTTACCAAGGGGTCCCGGCCCTAGAAAGGTTGAGAACCACTGATATAACTCAATGGTCAATAAACGTAATTGTGGTGAGTGTCTTTCATAGATGGGATATTCACTCTTCTGATGAAGCAAATCCTCCTTTTCGTATTACACGGCAGGTGCCGCTCACTCAGCGAGGGGAGAAATCCAATGTAGAAGAGGAATAAATGCGCCAAATGGTGAAGTACGTAAAAAACTGAATTTATTGCAACAATAAAACACACTTACAAGCTAGCCAGAATGAAATCGCCTTGCAGCAAAAAATCAATCGATTCCACCTAAGCAAACTGGAACCAAAAATCCACCTGCTAGTCACCTATGGTATAGCCTCAGTATGTGTCCTATCCTTTCCATACTAAGGACTATTATTGAATATTGTCATATTGATTATTATTATGTTTGAAAATTTATGTTTATGAAAATTGACACATTGTTTTGAAGTTTATGCACGTTTATGAGCAGTAGTGCAGTGCACACGATTTATCAATTCACTTATTTATAGCACAGCAGCTGACACTGTTTAGTGTAATCATTGGATTTACTTTAGGGGAATATTTAGCGCAGCACATTTATATATATATATATACACGTATCCCAAAGGTTTTCTATCGGATTAGGGTCAGGGCTCTGTGCAAGCCAGTCAAGTTCCTCCACCCCAAACTCACTCATCCATGTCTTTATGGACCTTGCTTTGTGCACTGGTGCGCAAACATCTTGGAACAGGAAGGGGCCATCCCCAAACTGTTCCCACAAAGTTGGGAGCATTAAATTGGCCAAAATGTCTTGGTATGCCAATGCCTTAAGAATTCCCTTCACTGGAACTAAGAGGCCAAGACCAACTCTTGAAAAACAGCCCCACACCAAAACCCCTCCACCAAAATTTACACTTGGCACAATGCATTCAGGCAAGTACCGTTCTCCTGGCAACCGCCAAACCCAGACACGTCCATCACATTGCCATACAGAGAAGTGTGATTCGTCACTCCAGAGAACACGTCTACACTTCTCTAGAGTCTAGTGGCGGCGTGCTTTACACCACTGCATCCGACGCTTTGCATTGCACTTGGTGATGTAAGGCTTGGATGCAACTGCTCGGCCATGAAAACCCATTCCATGAAGCTCTCCATGCACTGTTGTTGTGCCAATCTGAAGGCCACATGAAGTTTGGAGGTCTGTAGCTATTGACTCTGCAGACAGTTGGCGCATTGTGTGCTTCAGCATTCACTAACCTCGCTCTGTCATTTTACGTGGCCTACCACTTCGTGGCTGAGCTGCTATTGTTCCCAGTTGCTTCCACTTTGTTATAGTACCACTAACAGTTGACCGCTGAATATTTAGTAGCAAGGAAATTTCACGGATGGACTTATTGCACAGGTGGCAACGGTACCACGCTTGAATTCACTGAGCTCCTGAGAGCGACCCATTCTTTCACAAATGTTTGTAGAAGCAGTCTCCATGCCTAGGTGCTTGATTTTACATACCTGTGGCCATGGAGGTGACTTGAACACCTGAATCCAAAGCTTGGCAATATAGTGTATATATACATTGCAAAGGAAATTATTCCCTTAGTTTAGTGATTTTACTTTGCAAGGTGTTTGTGTGCTACTCCATTAGTAAATCAACCCCTGCTTTATTTTTTGTAAAGTATTAAGCAGGTTACTGAGCAAATTAGGCTATATTTTACTAAAAGTATAATTATTCAGTCATCTGAAACTCATGCTGACATTTGGTTTGCTTTGAGAGGGTATAGAAGAGTTTGACTCTGTGTACTCATTGGGCTGATTAACCCTCAAATGCTGATCCAGATGAAGTGAGAAGAAATATCCCTAAAGGGGACAAAGGCTGCAATGAAATATGCAAGCTATTCTAATTCTTCTCACTTTACAGAAAACAAGTGCTTTACTGCTGTCTATTTACTTCCTAACCTGGTGATACAATAGGAGGTAAATGAGTTCAATCGGAGGTAAAGCCCTCCTCTTTGCTATCTATAAAAAAAAAAAAGTTTTGGCTGCAGCTCTGCTTAAAAAACCCCATATAAGATGAAATAAATATTGTGCTTCCTGTAACAAATGACGTAGTCCCCTTTAGGGATATTTCTTTATTAGGTGTTTTAAAACTGATGGCACTAAAATAAATGTTGTTTATTCTTGCCAGGTCTCTAGTATTAAGTCACAATCCATTTCTTTTCTTTTTTTTTTTCTAAGCTAGTGTTTATGTAATGCCTAACATTCTGTGTTAGATTATGATGATTACTGTTTTAGCCAATTGATCAAAGCATAAATTGCACTGGAATGACATTCAAAAGAATTGTGTTATCTTATAGTGTAAGTATTAGGAAATATTTCAGGACAAGGTGCACTTTGAAGCAGTAAATAGCACTTTCACCATAGTGACAGATGTTACATCAAAAAGCTTTTACACCACCTAGTTTTAAAAGGCTTTACACCTACTGCATCAGTCAATAAAGCATTAAAGTTAATTATACTTTTTTCCTTTTGAGTATGTACTTCCTATAATGGTATTCTTATCTTTGGGACAATGTTAATCACTCCATTATAGAACGGTGGCTTGTTTATATGTCTCTTTATGTTCTTTTATGAATATCAATAAAATATATTCCATAAGTGTTAATTAGTAATCCTGCACTAGATGGAAGTCAAAAGGCATGCTGTACTGTTTTTTTTATGTTATAGATTTATTTTAGTCAATATTTGTGCTTTAGCTTGCTATCAAGTACACTGTTTTTTGGAAATGGATGTTTATTATTTTCATCCTGGTTTATATGTGTTTATGGTGATACTATGAAGGTGTAATTCTCATCTAACTTAAAGTTTCCATTAATAAGTTAATGACAAAAAATCCAAATATTTAAAATAACTGGATACCTCGCAAAATGTATGATACACCTTGGTTATTGGTAGAGGACATATGTATTTTCTTTTAAGACCATTAAATAGGAGCAGGTCCTGTGTAGATTTGATTTTCTTTTTTGGGTCAGAGGGGGGCTGTTGAGATGTATTTCATATTATGCAACATTATTTGGGTATATGCAACTTAAGAAGAGTAATGGCTTCTAAACTGTGTCAGTTAGTTTAACTACAAATGATTCATAACCTGTTAGAGTAGAAATTTCAGAGATGTGGTTCAGATGGAGGTTGAGTTTGATTACATAAACTGATTGTTAAAAGGATTACAAGGCACATAGGTGGTTGGGAAGAATGTATGCCAGACAGGTCACAAGATACTAAAGGTGACACAAACTCCACTTTAGACAGATTGAGCTAATCTAGGTTAAATTTTTGGTTTCCCCCAAGTTTATGTTTTCATCTCTATTTTTGAGTTCTTGTTTTTTTGTTTGTTTTTTTTAGAAAACTCCAACTCAGAGCTAATTGCTGATAATAACATAGAAAGACTTCCTACTTGCTTGTGGCTCTCTAGTGATAACGACCTGCATGTCAGGTGTTGCAGATGGTAGTCCTTGGGTAATAGAAAGTAAGGATGCACAGATACCAGTTCAGGTACCAGTGCCTGTACTTGGCATTTTCAGGAGAACTACCAGGCTTACAGAGGTTGCAGCTGGGACCAGGCTCTGGCGCTCCACCAATGTCCTGAAATCATCAGTCTGCATTGTTTTAGAAAAACTGTCACATGACGATAAACAAAAAATTATCAGTAATTGGTATCTGTGAGGACAAGTATCAGTACTTGTACTTGGTCTGGAAAAATT
Source organism: Nanorana parkeri (assembly GCF_000935625.1). Lineage (NCBI taxonomy): Eukaryota > Metazoa > Chordata > Amphibia > Anura > Dicroglossidae > Nanorana > Nanorana parkeri. Next base: position 210,733 of record NW_017307842.1, read on the forward strand.
GTATTGGGTCACCCCTAATATGTATATATATAAAACAAATCATACTTTAAAACAGGGTTAGTTGTAGCAAACAGGGTTAGACCTGTAGCAAATGCTCCCTAAAAATAACAGCTGCCTTCTAACTTTTGAGTTTTTCCCTAGTAGCTGGAAAAGTATCTGTACTTGTACTTGTACCAAGTACGGGACTTGGGATCTGTGCATCCCTAGTAGAAAGCATAAAATCTTTTAAACCCCTACTCTGCAAATTAATGAAGTGGGTGGGAACTTTACTGCTTAACTTGTTTTAATTGCCAGTAAGGGCTTAAAAATAATGTTACATACATATGTGGACTTAGGACTGCTTTTTTTTTCATTACTCAACACCCCATGTAATTTTAAATGTAATGCATTTAAGCCATTACATTTGTTTTAGAATAGGAAAGGTTAAGGAAGGTCAGGTTTTAATTACTATGCCTCTATTCTGGTCAGTTTCCCAAATCTTCTTCTCCCTGTCAATGCTGAATATGTCCCAGTGGGGATATATACAGCAATAAAAACACATTGCTTATTAGAGTCAGGATTTTTGTAATGCTGTAGCTCCGTTGTTATAGCATTTAGTACGGGACTGATAAGTAAGAGGTTAGGGTTTGGATTTAGGGGGGTCATATTTTAGGGTTAAGGTTAAGTGCTAAGGAATAATTCTAAGGGGTAAGTTATGGTCTAGATTCGGGTAAGGTTAAGTTTTAAGCTACCCATACATGGCTCGAATCTTGGCTGATTCCTGTGAATCAGCTAAAATTGGAGCTGTGGGTGCCCCTGCCAACACTACCTGTCTTGCCAAACTTTGGTTAAAAAAATAAAAGTAGCTGGGTGGAAAAAAGTCAGCCAAGACAGCTGATTGACTGCAGTCAATCAGCTGCTGTCACTGTTCAGTCATTAGGATGAGCAAAAGGGATCTTTATGTGCATGGCCATCTTAAACTGTTACAGCACGGACATGGACATACCAATATATCTTAACCAATGTTATGTGATATTGGACAACATTTTTTGAGTTCAATGACTTTGGCAAAAGAGTATAATGTATTGCTGAAACACAGTGAGGAAACTAACATGGGTCATCTTTTTTTTTTTGCAGATGGAAACAAGAAAACGTCTTGCAAAAATTGTCCTAGTATTTGTTGGCTGTTTTGCTCTCTGTTGGTTCCCAAACCATGTGTTATATATGTACCGTTCCTTTAACTATAATGAAATTGATCCTTCTTTGGGACATATGATTATCACCTTGGTTGCACGTGTCTTGAGTTTTTCTAATTCCTGTGTCAACCCTTTTGCACTTTATCTGCTGAGTGAAAGTTTTAGGAGACATTTTAACAGTCAACTTTGTTGTCGGAGAAAGAGGCGTCATGAGAGATCAACTAGTTACCTACTCAATTCATCTGCTGTTCGAATGACCTCTATAAAGAGCAATGTTAAGAATACAGTAACTAGTACTACACTCCTCAATGGTCAATGTCGTCAGGAGGTCTCTTTGTAATTGTTTTATAAATAAGAAAATTGTGACTTCAATTCAGTGAAAATAAATATTGTTGCAAAGGAACTGGGGTTGTAAAGTGAAAATGTGTGCAGCTTCTTATGTTTTGTAAAAAAATTAGAATGGATCCTCAGTAAAATTACATTTTAATATGTCCATACTTATATACGGTAGTTTAAAATGGCCATTTGAGTGTAATCTATAATGTTCTTAAAACACAGATTACTTGTTCTATGGTTTTTAAAGCCCGCTGTATGTTTACATGTTATTGTTTATTCATGCAATAATCATACAGGCTGTATAAAATTGTTTTCATGATGATAAACTAATAATAAAAAGGACATTAGTTATTGCAAATGTAAAATATGAATAAGTTCAATTGTGTAGTACTTAATAAATTCACATATTCAAAGTATTATCATCATCAACTTTATGACATAGTTGTTAAAATGAATAAGGAATATGCAGGAATGTGAGCAAGCAAATTGTTCTGTGAATGGCAGTACACTGCTAAAAACAGGTTAAATTCTGCACATCATTGATTGCTTAGGAACATTTTAGGGCACACGCATCGGACCTGGATCTGAAATTATGCAGTGTAATCTGCTTAATTTAGGGCAGCTTAGAAAATGATCATCTGTTTTTATTTAAAATATTGTATAACAAAATAACTGGCAGGAAAGATAGTATGAAATAGAAAAGTGGTAGAAACACATTCATAATTCAGAAATTGAAATTATATTCATTGGACCCTGCAAGGGAAAGGAGCCACCCCTAAAACAGGATGTCAGGGACAGTGCTCAGGGGACCAGCTGATTCTGCAGGAAACTAAAACTTTTAAACATTAAAAAGCAGCATCCATTGTAAGTAATCAGGATTTGAAATAGCTTAAAAACTTTTTGACTTCAATGCCACTTTAACTGAATCCCTGCTAAGACACTCTGGGTGTGCAATTTTGGGACATTCATTCAACTTTCTAATAGTTCATGGGGTCAAATCAATGATTAATTTAGACGCAATGATGAAAAAAGGTGCATGTTGAAAAATTATTCTTGATCAAATGAAATTTTAACAGTTAACATGATTTTCATTCGGGAAACTCCATTCATTCCAAAATCAAATGTTACATCAAAACGAAAATCAAACTAAATTGTAAACATTCGTCAAGTGTCTAAAGGCATTATCGAATGTTCCGACAAGATTGTACGAACATTCATTCCAAAATCTACCAGTGTATATCCAATTTAGGTTTAGCACACATTTGTTCATTTTTAACATCCGAACCCTTGGAATCTATTCTATCTGATCTATTTATTACATTCTCTAGGACGTGATTGGATGTGAGAAGTACACATATGTTTCCTTCACTTCACAGCACTCCACTTGTGTATCACGGTCTGAAACAACAAAATCCTATAGTCCTGAAGAATATAAACCCAGTGGCTTAGTCATCTGATATTGTTATGCATGTTTAGGAGCCAGGAGACATCATGTTGTCACTAAAAAGCAAAAACTGTCAGACTTTAGGCAGTCTCAGCTGTAAGAGTCTTTTTCTGACACAGTAGGGTTGATTTACTAAGAACAAAAAAAAAATCCTGCGCAGCATAATGGAATTTTACTTAGCTTAGTGAATTAAGTTAGGATGTTTACTAATCATCTAATAAATTGCAAGGCAAAATCCTGTTTCCTCTGCACATAATTGTGTAATCAAAAGTGAGCATACTTTACTTCTCGGATATTCC
>NW_017307842.1:214016-228209 GCF_000935625.1 Nanorana parkeri
GATCTGAAAAAAACATATGTACATACTTATGAATTAACATTACAGATACAAATGTGTAACATTCAGGGGACAGATTTGTATAAAAAGGAGACATCAGCATATAAAAATAAAGAAAACAGAAACTTTGAGGGTTTCATGTGAGTCATTGTGACATACTTGTATCTAAACCCAGAAGGGTAAATATATAGCATTTTTGGTTGTTGTGGTATTTAAACCAGGCTAGGTTATAACAAACTCAAACCAAATTTTATGAAATTTAAGAAGGCAATTTCTTTTAGCATACATCACTTGTATGATCAATTCCAACTCATACCATGCAAGACTTGTCTTGCATGGTATCAACTGGTGGATTAACAGTTTCCATTGGGAAAAACTGGGCGATGGGTTCATCCATTTAATGAAAATATCTTTGCAGGTCATAAACATTGTCTCCCTGAGAAATATTCTAGTGTAGAATGGAAAGAATTCCTCATCCAGTACACCAATTAAGCATATTTTGGGTGTACAGGGGAGAGGCTTTTGTAACAATTTAATAAGAAAGGTAACTACTTGTCACAAAAAGTCATTTTTTTAATTATTTTTATTAGGCTGGAGAAATGTTAGAACATCTTTTGGGTTTTGCTGCTATATTTATCTCTAATGGCCAGATGTTCCCTAACTTTCCCTACCAAGACTTGCAGCAAAAAAAATCAGAAAAAAATTGTCCCGTTTTATCCAAAATGTAAAAAAAAGACTAAGGGGGTTATTCACAAAGCTGTCGAAGGCAGGCGAGTGAATAACCGACCCAAAGTGAATTGAGCCGAAAGCTGTTCGGCTATTCACTTCAGGCTTGTACGGCTGATTTCAGCCGTACATCGGCTGAAATCATCCGTACATTGGCTTGCTTCGGCTGGCTTCGGCTCAGCCGAACATGCTCTGCATGTTCGGCTGAGCCGAAGTGCAGAAGACTCATAGGGGCCCGAATGGCAGTGAGTGAATAGCTGAATGCCACCGAGTGGCATTCGGCTCGGCTATTCTGCTCGGTACATCCGTGACACCGAGCAGAATAGCAAAACAGTGAAAACAGTTGAAAAAAGAATGAGAAAAAAATGTTTACAAAAGTAAATAAATGATACATTTTAAAAAAGAAATAAAGGCTGGTTATAGATTCATGCAGGTACCATTTTTTCTAGTATGACTATTGTTGGTTGTGGGGATGCACTGGGGTCCCAGCGTGCATTCTAGATTGCTGGGTCCCCAGTGCGTCCCAGCACCTTATTAGGAGGAGTTGGCTACCTCCAGGTACACCTGCATGCAATTTATCGACTGCATTAATATGCTCACACTTGGAGACTCGTATACATAGAGTTAGGACCACACTTTGCAGAGGTGCCTTGGCGCGGCGGTGTGGCTTCTACATATTTTTGGCCAAAAGTTTGTGCAACTAAAACCTCTGATTTTAACGCATACTGTTGACAGGGCAATTTGTTTAGTTGCAGGCTAGCTGGCAGGTGAAGCTGGGGATTCTTTGTGTTTTGTATTGTTGTAAGCCTTCCCACATGACGATGAGGCAGGCAAAGCCTTCCTCCGAGGTAAATCATGACCTATGTGGCATCTAAGAAGAAATATGCTAAATCCCATTTTGATCGAGCTAGCGAGCCTTACGCACATCCCAACTTACGTACTCGGCTGATCCCTCACCGACAAATAGGGAACTGTGGCGCGCCGCAAAGGTGGACTTCGATTTGTGGACCAACCAGCAACACCTTTATTTTCAATCCCGTTTTCAATTAGGTCTTCATAAATTTGGGAACAAATCAGGGAGGTTGGTTGCAAACTTAGCCAAGCCACATGCCCCAAAAACTCATATTTCCTCCTTGAGGTCCGCCACGGGGGTCTTGTCCTCTGATCCTAAACAAATGAACACTATCCTAGAAGGGTTCTATAGAGCACTATATTCGTCAACCCCTGAAGACATGGCAGCAGGACAGGATTTTCTTGACTCTATGGGGTTGATTTACTAACCTTATAAACACACCATGAACGTGTATACACCTCTGTAGTGTGTTCCCTCCCAGCATGATCTATGGGAGGAATCGAAACACCTTTGTAGTGTGTACACACCCAGCAGGTGTGTTGTGCAAAGCCCTGCAATGAATTGCAAGGTAATGTGGTGTAAATTAGCTCTATGTTATGTTGCTTGCCTTGATGAATGCAGGAATGTAAATGCATTAGCTAACCATTTTTGTCTAAACTGTGAAGCAGCATTATATATGCATCATGTGCATGATTTTTCCATATATGGCATTAGTGGAAATATGCTTTTAGAGACTTTTTGGTTGATAAATACGTTTTGCTGTGTGAAAACCACACACACCTGGTGCGTGCGTGTGTTTAGGTTAGTAAATCACCCCCTATATCTCTCCCAAGGCTATCGGAAGCTGACGTGGAATTTCTGAATGCAGACATATCCTTGGCAGAGATATCTCATGTTATCAAATTCTCTTTTAATGGTACGCCCCCCGGGACCAGACGGTCTAATTAATGAGTTCTACAAAATGCTGCAGGGGGACATAACCCCCGTACTACACAAGGTCTTTACAGCAATGTGGTTAGGAGGGGACTATTTACCTACAGGTACTGAGGCCTATATTAAAGTATTGCCGAAAAAGGGGAAGGACCCCGCTCAGCCGAATTCATATAGACCAATATCCCTCATCAACTGCGATGCAAAATTCATGTCCAAAATCGTGGCAGATAGGCTGGCGAGGATATTGCCCCAATTGATCTCCCCCGCTCAGGTGGGCTTAGTGAAAACCCGCTCGGCTGTATCTAACATTCGCAAACTGCTGACCGTACTGGACTTTGCCAGTGACTGCCCGTCTTCTCCCATGGCGCTCATATCCATCGACGCTGAAAAAGCTTTTGACAGCATACAATTCACTTGGTTGTTCGATGTCATGGGGAGGATGGGCCTCCTTGGCAAATTCCAGTCGTTTATCAATGCCATGTACTCGTCCTCCTGTGCCCGAGTATGCACTTCCGGTTTCAATTCTGCTAGTTTTCCACTATACAGGGGCACTAGACAAGGCTGCCTACTGTCTCCACTTTTGTTTAATATTGCCCTAGAACCCTTATCTTTATCATGTATTTAGGTCTTAAGATTGGCAAAACCTCTTCCTCACTTTACAGCCTGTTTGAGAGGATACGCAAAGATCTGATCTTATGGCGGAATCTCCCTCTCTCCCTATTTGGTAGGATACACCTAATTAAAATGATCCCGTTTGTCAGATTGTTATACCCTCTGCAAACCTTGCCTATACTTCTGAAACCCTAGGATGTACAAACTCTCAATAGGGATTTCAACACATTTATCTGGCAAGGCAAAAAGGCGAGGATCTCATTGAAAAAGCTGTTCCTGCCTAGACACAGTGGGGGAAAGGCTTTTCCTAATCTTAGACTTTACAATTTGAGCTGCCTACTTCGAAATGCCCTAGATTGGCTACACTCCTCCTCACACTATTCAAACTTCTCCCTAGAGGTGGCAATGGTAAAACCGTGGACGCTTCCTGCCCTTCTACACTGCCCTTTCACCAATATCCCTCCCCCGATACGCTCCCATATACTTCTAATGGACACCATAGTGGCATGGAGAGAAACACGCAAATATCTGAAATTAAATCTGCGCATTACCCAACACCTGCCCATTAGGGGAAATCCCTCCTTCCCTCAGGGTGAGGAACATGCCACATTCCTGCGTTGGGGACAAAGGGGTATCTCCCTCTTCTCACACTTTCTCACAGTAGACAAACAACGGTTATTATCGTTCTCAGAGCTCACAGACAAATACGGTACCCCTGCTACGGACTTCTTGCATTACATGCAGGCCACCTCCCATATCAGGCAATTGAGCCCCTTGAATGTCAGTTGTTTGCTAACGTCTCTCAACGATAGGATCGCTCCAGCCACTAGGGCGTCCATCTCAGACATATACCCTTACTTGAGGCACGCTTCCATTCCTTCCTTGGACTCGTCTAACCTGTCCAGGAGGAGTGAGGATGTCCCCTCGGAGGATATAGTTGACAAGATTCTTGAGGGATACCGCTCACTATGCAAAGCCGTGGGGAATGAGCAATGGAGAGAAGCCCAGTTCAAAATTATCCACAGGGCATATATAGCCTTCCAAAGAACGTTCTCTCAGGACCAGGACTCTACCTTGGTAAACCACTGCCCCAAATGTCAACTGCCGGCTGCACCCCTGTTCCATTGTCTGTGGGCGTGCCCATATATCCAAAGGTATTGGACCCAGGTCCTACACTTGGTGTCCTCTGTAATTGGTCAGACAATTCCGCTTGACCCCTTGTTACTGCTGTTTAACTACTGGGACGGCCAGACCACATCCTCTATCACACTGAACAAACACAGCAAGCAGGGGGTTTGTACGGCATTTTTGGCGGCCAAGAGGTGCATCATGAGAGAATGGCTCTCCCCAACCCCACCAACTGTCCATAGATTGAGGGAGGACTTAATACAGCTACTTCACCTAGACAAACCCGATGCAGAACTGCATTTGGAGGAAAATAAAAAAATTAAGTCCTTTTTCAGACGATGGCTTCCGTTCATTGAATTTGTTTTTCCACCCCCCACCCAGACTAGCATTTTATCCCCCTTCCAATTTACTAAATACTGTATATTGCAGCGCCTGAATACTTCTTGCCAAACAGCAGGGAGCTAGTTGGCTCTATACTACCCTTCCACATACCTACTACTGCAGCTCCTGCTGGTACAGCAGTCCCTACAGGACCCTATATGGGGAAGGAAAGGGCTCCAGCTCTGTTTGACGGGTTGGGACCGTGTGGTGGGCATGGCCTGCCACCGTCACTTAAGCGAACCGCCCCATAGTAAAGTGACCCGAAGTAGTACACTACAATCCGAACTAGACAGATACATACGCCCTGGAAGGGCGTAGGGACACCTAACACATAGCGGCAGGATCTAGACATGTATGGAATTTGGTTGATTTATACTTATTTTGTAAGTTTATTTGTATTTTATTTTATTTTTGTTCATTCATATTTTTACTATTTTATTGGTGCTGTGGTCGACCTTTTGGTCTGATATGGGAAACTATTCCTTATCCTACTGTATATACAAGTAAATGGACTACTGTCTCCTAATTTTCTACTAACTAAATGTAGCACATTGTACTACATCAAGCACTTGATGTAAGAATGTATGTATGTAAAAAATATACTGTCTGACATTGTGCTATGCGCATTTACGTACCACTGTACCTGTTTGAAGCAAAATAAAAAATGTTATTCAAAAAAAAAAAAATATATATATGTGCAATTAACTTAAAACTGCCAATTGATATGCTTGTTAATGCTTACAGTATATTTCTCCAAATAAATGTTGACCTTGTAGTATGTATAATAACATGCCAAAGCCTAGAGTGTTATTGATCTCTAAGTTTTAAACATGATACATACTGTAGCAACATACTTTTGCCTATCAGTGTTTGATGTCTGCCTTTGCAGCCTAGAACTTCTCTACAATTTGCCTTCGACATGTCACTCCCCTTGTTTCCATTTTTAGAGCAGCTATACTGTGTTGCAGGGTCCCCTGGAGCCCCATGTACCACTCTTATGAGCGTGCTTTGCCCCAGAACTACAGCCTGATGTGCCAACACTCCATGTGCAGACATGAACAAGGAGCCCAGAAACAAAGCAATCAAGACCACTCCTTAGCTATTCTTCCAAGGGAATTGATTGGCAGCGGCTCCAAACCAACACCAGTCATTCATCATTTGTAATAATATGTATTGCATATTGAAGCATTTCATTGCTAAAAACGGCATATCAGTCGTACATTCGATTATTTTAAAACCATTCTCCAGCATGCATGTGACCTTTGCGTGACATCTCCTGTGCATGTTCCCTGACCAGAACTTCAGGGAAGTGTGGCTGATGAAGAAGGAGCGAAGGGCTTTTATAATAACAAACTGTAAGTAATTGGGGACATGCTTAATCTTTTTAACCCCAAGTTAAGTTGGGTCTGCTAATTATACAAGCAGAGGTTGATGAATTTTAGTTGAGCAAATAAAAGATAATGCTTTATTGTGAGAGGGATGACATATGATGATTGAACCTTGCTTATAAACTCTGTCTTAAAAATTAGCTGCGTAATCATCCCATGTGGACACTTTAACAATCAAGTACTGCTCATATCTTTATGTTAAACCCCATCCTGAAAATTATTCCTATTTTTTATTTTTAAACAATAGTATAAAGGAAAAATTATTATGTTACCCATAGGAGCTGCTCAAATGTTTTCTTCCATTGTTGAGCTCAATTGAAAAAAGACTCCTGCTCACACTTTCTCATCTGACAAAACTCTATGCTTCACAGTCGATGTCCCAAATTGTGTTTGCATTGCCTGCTTTTCATTGCAAGGAAATTAAATAAAAGTAATAAGTCGTATACATTTCTGTTTTTTATTTACCTAGAAAAATCTGCACACCAAGTTTCTTCCCACATAGGGGGTGTCCAGCACAACTTTGCACGAATTACACAGGTGTCCCCCAACTCTAGGATCAACTTTACATACAGCTTCTCTATACATGTGTGTTTCCAAGTCCAATAGCCTCACAGACAGGCACACTTAGTCCAGCTTCCTCGTTCTTAGCCAGGAACACAAAGGGTTGCTCCCCCTTGTTGTCAATACATTTATATGAATACCTGAAGTTCTAGAGGGGTGTGATTACTTGTGAAGCCCTAAAGTGTGCCTAAAACCATGTTTTTAGTAATAGTATGCAGGACTTCTGTCTTCTTCTGTTAGATGTTTTTCTTTTAATTGCCATTTTCCAGCTGCTGTGATTCACCCTCCTTATTTATCATAGTGCTGCTAGAATGTGACTGAAAGAATTGGAAAATCTTCCAATGGTGCCAATAATAATTGTCCAAGAGGGCATTTCTCTCAGTTTGGGAAACAGATGTCAAAAAAATTACAGATGTTTAAACTCTCTCTATTCTATTCAAAAAAATGTTTGCTTCAGATATACCTTCTATATTTAGGTTTTTCAATTAACTCTCTACACACTTCTGCGATGATCTACAAAAGCAATGGCATGCCTGGTTGGCATATATTGCAAAACATCCTTTTCTTGCACCTGCTTTTTAATTAGACTGGCATGTTTTTTAAATATGCTTAGGTCAAATCATTTTTTTTAGGATAACTATATTTTTATACTTTTGTACAATTATCCTTTAAGTGCAACCCCCCCGTTCTTATACTCACCTCCCCACACTCCTGCATGATCTCTGCGGTGTGGCCACTAAGACTCACAGCTGTCACTGCAAAGCTTCCAAGCTGGAAAGGCTCTTCTTTTGTGCAAAACAAAAGTGCATTCATTCCTATGTAGCGACCAACTATTATGTGTCTGAACCATGGATGACATCTCTAGAATTAAATGAGATCCTTCTGTGCAAGCATGGAAGAAGATGCTGCCAGTCTGTGTGGCTCTGAGAGTGCTACATAGTTAGATTTGGCTGGACTGTAGACAGTTGAATAAAAGACATGGGGGGTAAGGGGGGTACATCACAGTAGAGTCTCCCTCTGAGCCTTCAAATGGATATGACAATCTGGCCAGTGCTTATATATTTCATACAATAGCCTTGTTAAAATAGCCTTGTTAATGGTAATTTAGTGATGTGGGTATACCAATAGCTGAATGCTGTGAATTTGTAGATGAGGCAGTCCCATCCATTATAGCTCCTTGTTGAGAAGCAGGGAAGCTACAAAGTACTGAATCATTTTACAAGATGAAGGAGTCCTGTCTAAGGGCACATTCACATCATAATTGGCCGTCACATACAGCTCCGTGCTGAGTGCAGGGCCGTTTCAAGCAGCTCCTGGGAAGGACAGGTGCTGCGTGTGATAAGTACGCAGCCCCCGTCCTTCTCTATAGGACTACATGGCCGTACGCCCCGCTACGCTCACCTCAAGTGCAGGTCCATAGGGATGTGTATTTCTTGGCTCGGATGCAGACAGGATCCATCCTGACACCGTACGAGTACGCTCACCCGCACGGACGTGCAGGGCGGATGAGCGTAGCGGGGCGTACCGTCGTGTAGTCCCATAGAGAAGGACGGGGGCTGTGTACTAATCACACGCAGCACCTGTCCTTCCTGGGAGCTGCTTGATACAGCCCTGCACGCAGCACGGAGCTGTACGTGCCAGCCGATTACAGTGTGAATCAGCCCTTACGGTATATAGAAGATTTGGAGAAAAACATATGGGAATATTACATAAAATTCAGGTTAAGAGGAAATAAGAGGACATTCTAACTTAATTACAGCTGCATTGTTTAGCTGTTTTCACATATAGAAAAGTCACTTCTACAGCAACATGACAGATATGGCACATGCAGATATACTGTACCACCTTCTTTGTTATCTTTCCAAGGTGATAGATTAATCATTGTATCTAAATTGTCTAAGAACTGCACCTTTTCTGAGAAGTATATACATTTCATACAAATGTCACATTAACTCAGCACACAATTTTGCAGGAATGCTAGTTTAGCTTACACAACAGTTTTTGTATGCAGTGTGGCAGAAATATACATTATATTACATATTGTGGGTTTGCTTTTACCAAGTTGAACGATGTATTTTAAATAGTATTTTAAATCAATACATAAGCTAGGATATTTTCTGTCTCATCACATATTTTGCATAAAATATGGATTATTGCGAAGGTATTTGTGTAAAAATATTATTCTTACAGTGAGGTGGATCGTATTGTTATTGATGTAGTGATTTTTTTTAAAACCATCTGTATTTGAGCTGCTCAGTTATGCACCCTTTTTTTTATTTGGGATCATCTTAAGCCTTATTGAATTTCAGAATTTCTGTAATAAAACAAATGACAGAAATATGTGTGACATAATATGTGATGGAGGTGGTAATCAAGAAACTTCAGTAAGCTACTGCAAATAGCATATAGAGTATAGAGCTGGAAAAATAAAAATAATAAAAGCCAGGGCATTGAAAGCATTCTTTGCTGCCATGACATTTGCCTCAAAAAGTTAATTGTGCATATAGTAAAATGGCACAGTGTGTATTGCTGACACCATTTCAATGTTTGAACAGTAGATCCATTATCTTAGCAGGAGATACACTCTGTTATTTGATGTATGGTGGACTTCAACTAATGACAGATTTTACAGCTAGATTACACACGATTCAAGCTCTTTGATTTCTCTGTACATTGGCTATAAAGCAGTTGTTCACTTAAAGCAGCTTTATATTTTTAATTCTCAGCCCTCATATTTCAAAGAAGCACAATTTTACCGTTAAGTGACACCAAATCAAGATTTTCATTCATAAAGGTCAGTTCATGTATTATGTATGGGATGTGCTGCACAAACTCTATAACATGAGCATGACACCCTATTAGTAGCCCATGGCTGATCACTAGCTTTGCAGCAAGATGCAGGGACCCACACAAATTGTGTGCAATATGTACCTTTATACCAATATGTCACCTTTTTCAAATTCTGCTTTCAGTTGTGAGCTAGTATCATAGAGTTCCTGGCAGAAGACTGTCCAAAGATATTCGATTATAGTCTTTCATTCCAGCTATTTTGGCTACATTAGGCAAGGATCCAGTGAATGACAGCACCAAATGAGCACATTCTGCAAAAGAAAAAAAAAAGAACCGATACAGGTTATAATGAAAAAGGATCAAATCAATCAAAAAGCCCTCCCTCTAACCAGTGCACAGTAAATTCTTCTTAAAATAGAAGGTTTAATGTGTCTCATTCCATCACACATCCCAAAAATAAGATTATCTCTCATTTCTGGACAATGGGCAGAGCCCACTGATGAATTGCCTACCTTCAGTGCAGTCTATAGAAAAGGTGACTTCTATGGAGTAGTGCTTGGGACCCAATTGGACAGTGTAACTATTAGACATGTGCGATTCGTTTCGTTCCGAATCGAAATTCGGACGAATTTTCGGAAATTCGGACATTCGGATGTATCCGAATTCCGAATTACAGACATAACGAATGCAAACAAATCCGAATTTCCATTTCCGAAATTCGGTAGCATTAGTACGAACGTTCGTTTCGTTTTCTGGTCTTATTCGTTTCTTATTCGTTTCTTATTCGTTTCGTTCGTTGGAGCAAAGTGACATCAGAGGAGAAAAATATTTTTTCCCCCTCAAATGTCACTTTTGCTGCAAACGAACGAACAAACGAAACGAATAAGAAACGAATAAGAACAGAAAACGAAATGAACGTTCGTACTAACGCTACAGAAATTCGTCCGAATCCGAATTCCGAATCCGAATTGACTTTCACACCAGAATCCTGAAAAACGAAATAACACAAATCCGAATTTAAAACGAAACGAAACACATTTTTTGGCAGTGCACATGTCTAGTAACTATACAAGTTATGATGACAAGGGGGTAATGCAATCAAACAGCCCTCACTCTAATCCATGTACAGCACAGTAAAGCCTTTTTTAAAACAGATTGAGGGGATTTTATCAAAAGTAGAGTTGCCAAAATCTTGAGCAGCTGTGCATTGCAAACAATCAGCTTCTAGATTTCACTTTTAAAGTTTTTGTGAACAAACTGAAAAGAGAAGCCAATTGGCTACTAAGGGGCAACTGCTCCAGATTATGTCTGCTCCAATTTTGATTAATTACCCTCAGTGTATTTACATGTCTCAGTCAATTACACATGCCAACAATAAGAGGATTTTTCCTCATTTCTGGACAGTGGACAGAGTCATGTAAATCTTTGCTTTTTACCCCATTGTCCCAAGCGGTCTTTTACTTATAAATCCAATCTAATCTAATCATTTCTAATGTTACCTACTTAAGGTATTCTGATTATTGTACATTTATTAATTACAAATTATTTATCTTTCCGGGAACAGGGTAGATAAATTATAGTGAGCCTCCCTCATTGTCTTCTCCTCTGCTATTTGTGTGCAAAGGTTTATATAAATGCACCTAGTTCTGTACAATATATGGATGGGTAACTATATTTCACAGTATTAACTGTTCTTTCTTAACACTAAAACAGCTTAATTGGAAAAACACACATAAAAATGTGTGAAAGAACAAAGCTTCTGTAAGCTAGCATACAAATGACCCTTTTGTTAAATCAGTCCGATAGAATTTAGCAAGCAAATATCTGTAAGCATAGTATTACACAAGTCTAGATTTCCTTACTTAGCTTATATGCTTTACTTTTTTTATGCTGTCTTTTACAGTAATTGGCAAGACTCAGATAAACGTCTCATATCAGTTAACCTGAAATGTGAAAAATATTTATATAATAAAGTGTAGCCCCTATATAATATACATATATGTGCTATCACAGCGATTCTTGTTCCTAACTGTAAGGAGTTAACTTGTCCCTGTGTGTGATCTGAAGCAGAGATTTGTGGGGATTGCAGTGCAGAGCTGACACTGGGGATTGCTAATAGAGCTCTTGTGAACTACCACTCCCAGGATGCTGTGCAAGAGGAAGGAGGAGGGCTATGTACTGCAGTGACTGAGCGTGCCCAGTCTGACTGGGGGATCTGGAGGAGACCACCCTGTGTGCGGCACTGTGTGAATTAGGACTGCATGCAGCAGAGCTGTGTGATTCTCACTGACAGATTGGAACACACAGAATCTGTACAGCAGCACTCTGAAGGACAAATGTTCATCTGCTGAACCAGAGAGACTGTGTTCGAGCGCCTGAACCGAGGCCTAGTCGCATGGCTGAACCAGCCGCCGGAGTGACCCAGCCAGCCCAGCAGAGAGAGAGGGAGCCAGACGGAGCCAATTGAGAGGACTGCAAACATCCTGGATGGGTGAGGACCTTTTGTCGGGGACCCAGATGACGTCCCTCTATGTCGCCTGAACTGAGAAGAGAGAGAGAGAGAGGACGCCCAGTTCCTGCCAGCAGTCTTCATATCTTTCCAACTGACCTGAGGATTGGTGAGAGGCCTTTGGCCACGTTGACAACCTGTTTGCTGTTCATATCTGCACTACAGTAAGGGCCCCAACGCCGGCTAGCTTAGGACACCACTACTGGCCAGTAGTATAGGGAGGTTCGGACATTGTTAAAGGGAGACCTTAAAGGGACATACACCCCATTCAGGGGAAAGCCTTTAGAGACAATTGGCCTCACATACCTCAGTACTGACAGCAGATAGCTGCAGTTACTGGGTCGCAGAGTGCCTCAGCCTGTTGATACACATTATTGTTGGGGATTTCTGTCATTACTATTGTATCATAGTTGTTCATCTCTGATTTGTCAGTAAATCTGCTATAAAACTGTTCAAAGGTGTGTTGGTGTGCTGTGGATCCACGCTTTGGGCGGTACATTGGTGTAGGGGGATAGAAATATCCGGTTATTCAGCGGCTCCTTCGGGGGTGAGCGCTACATCTGGGGGCTCGTCCGGGATAGTTTTCTGACCCCCCTCACCAGAGAATGACCGCACCAACGGGACAAATTGGTAACATGGATCAAGACGCAGCCACCAAGTGGTGTCAAGACCAGAATGGCCAATTCCAGATGAGCATAGTCATAGACATCCCTGATGGCAGTTGGACCGAGGATCAGGTTCGCCAAGCAGTGACCTTGTTAGCACCTAAGCAGAAGGTGTTTGTGATAGATATGAAGAGGGACTCAGAAAACTCTCATACCTATGCACTTTTAGAATGGAAGAAGGGAATTCCTGATTGTTTCCAGGGAGACAACGCACTACTTACTCCTGAAACAAGAGTACAGATCCTCCCACTAAAGGTGTCAGCCAGCCCTTCAGAAGGGTCCAGTGAGACCATGTCTGATGTAATGGAAGTGAATGACTCCTCTGTGTCGGTCTCAAATAGCTTACCAGCCTCTTTCTTCATGGACATAAGGAAACTGGCTGAAAACTCTGCAAGAAATACAACACAGTTCCCTCATTATGGATATCGTAAACTACGGTTCTATTCAGGGAAGGTTCCCGTCCAAGAATAGGCTCATCTAACCCCAGGGGGAGTTCAGGCCTTGTGTCGAGGAGTGGAACACAGAGAAAAAGGTGCCATTGGGGCAGAAGCAATTGGCATGATGGCTGCTGGTGTTCCGAAGGTGTACTGCAACCCTGCTCAATTAAGGAGCCCAAAACTTCCTACTTTCAATCGAAGAGAATTGAGAGAAGAACAAGCTAAAGATCCTTTGGTTGGATTGGCTCTGGAGGCCTTACAGAATAACAATAGGGAGTATATTGTGGACAGACTATCCCAAAGAGGCTAAACTGATTCACAGAGAATGGGACAGATTGCACCTTCAGGAAGGGGTGGTCTACCGAAATGGCCCCTCTGATGGTTTAGAAGAACACCTTCAACTGTTCATTCCTGAGAAGTACCGAAAGAGTGTGCTGAAGGCACTGCATGATGAACACGGTCACCTGGGATCTGATAGAACTTTTAAATTAGTTCGGGATCGATTCTACTGGCCTTACATGAAGACCGAGACAGAAAGCTATTGTCATTCCTGTTTACGTTGTATTCAGAGGAAGACGTTACAGAACTGGACTTAGTGTGCATTGATTTCCTGTGTTTAGAGCCTGACACCAGTGGACAAGGAAACATCTTGGTAGTAACTGATCATTTTACTAGATATGCTCAGGCTTACCCCACCAGAGATCAGCGAGCTTCCACTGTGGCTAAAGTATTAGTGGAAAAGTTCTTCGTCCACTATGGGTTGCCTCAGAGAATCCATTCTGATCAAGGCCGAGACTTTGAGAGCAGACTCATCAAGCAACTGCTAAGCTTGTTACAAATCCAGAAGTCCAGAACTACTCCGTATCATCCTCAAGGGGATGCACAACCTGAACGATTTAATCGCACGTTGCTTAATATGCTAGGGACTTTGACTACTGAGGAGAAACAACATTGGAGTCGACATATTTCCACTATTGTTCATGCTTACAACTGCACAGAAAATGATGCAACTGGATATGCGCCCTATCGGCTCATGTTCGGAAGAGAGGCACGATTGGCAGTAGATATAGCCTTTGGCTTTTCTTCAGATCAAACTTCTGTTGCCACTCACAGAGGCTATGTGGAGCGACTTAGAAGAAATCTGTCGTCTGCCTATGAGAGAGCTTGTTGTTTCGCAGAAGGCAGAGAACAGCGAAATAAGAGGAATTATGAC
>NW_017307842.1:228389-234772 GCF_000935625.1 Nanorana parkeri
GAGTCAAGGCCTAAACGACCAGTGCGTCCACCACAGAGACTTACTTATGATGCACCTGGTCATAGTACTGAAGAGGCCATCACTACAGTGCAAAGATCATCTGAAGTGAATACTCTACCTGAAGAATCAAGAGCTAAATTATGCTCAGCACAAGCCATCAACACACCTTGGGGAAGATGCCCTTTGTCTTCTTCTTTTATTGAGCAATGTCGTAAATTAGGTGTAATTCTACCTAGTGTAATTATTTAGATGGTTGTTCCAAGGGCATGTTGCATTTGCCAATGCAGATCTTTGTTGCACCAATTTGCTGTTTCAAATTGTTCTTTGGGGGGACCCAAAGGTCTCAGTGGGGGGAGAATGTAGCCCCTATATAATATACATATATGTGCTATCACAGCGATTCTTGTTCCTAACTGTAAGGAGTTAACTTGTCCCTGTGTGTGATCTGAAGCAGAGATTTGTGGGGATTGCAGTGCAGAGCTGACACTGGGGATTGCTAATAGAGCTCTTGTGAACTACCACTCCCAGGATGCTGTGCGAGAGGAAGGAGGAGGGCTATGTACTGCAGTGACTGAGCGTGCCCAGTCTGACTGGGGGATCTGGAGGAGACCAGCCTGTGTGCGGCACTGTGTGAATTAGGACTGCATGCAGCAGAGCTCTGTGATTCTCGATGACAGATTGGGACACACAGAATCTGTACAGCAGCACTCTGAAGGACGGATGTTCATCTGCTGAACCAGAGAGACTGTGTTCAAGTGCCTGAACCGAGGCCTAGTCGCATGGCTGAACCATCCGCCGGAGTGACCCAGCCAGCCCAGCAGAGAGAGAGGGAGCCAGACGAAGCCAATTGAGAGGACTGCAAACATCCTGGATGGGTGAGGACCTTTTGTCGGGGACCCAGATGACTTCCCTCTATGTTGCCTGAACTGAAGAGAGAGAGAGAGAGGACGCCCAGTTCCTGCCAGCAGTCTTCATATCTTTCCAACTGACCTGAGGATTGGTGAGAGGCCTTTGGCCACGTTCACAACCTGTTTGCTGCACTACATTAAGGGCCCCAACGCCGGCTAGCTTAGGACACCACTACTGGCCAGTAGTATAGGGAGGTTCGGACATTGTTAAAGGGAGACCTTAAAGGGACATACACCCCATTCAGGGGAAAGCCTTTAGAGACAATTGGCCTCACATACCTCAGTACTGACAGCAGATAGCTGCAGTTACTGGGTCGCAGAGTGCCTCAGCCTGTTGATACACATTATTGTTGGGGATTTCTGTCATTACTATTGTATCATAGTTGTTCATCTCTGATTTGTCAGTAAATCTGCTATAAAACTGTTCAAAGGTGTGTTGGTGTGCTGTGGATCCACGCTTTGGGCGGTACATTGGTGTAGGGGGATAGAAATATCCGGTTATTCAGCGGCTCCTTCGGGGATGAGCGCTACATCAGCAAGTGATAATATTCTCAAATACTTTTACATTTTACTAGGATTATTCAGAGATTGTTAAATATGTAGCGGCATACGGCTCGGCTATTCTGCTCGGTACCTTCTATGGTACCGAGCAGAATAGTAAAACAGATAATAAAAGTAGAAAAAAAAATAGAAAACGTTTGAAATGATGGCAGATAGCAGAGGAAGCAATAGCTTCTTTGCTATCTGCAATTTACTCTGCTCAATCCGGGAGCCTCTATCTAACAGCGGGAGACTCCCAGAGCGTCCGGGAGAGTAATGACAGATCAGCGTCCCTGGTTACCTGATAACCAGGGACGCTAATCTGTCTCTGCAAGTGGCTGGAGCCAGATTATGGCTGGCTCCCCCCATGTGGCGTACCTCGGCTCCGTGCCACGTCCCCTGTGCGTTCCAGCGTGGAACGCATCAGACAGGGAAGCCGCCGAGGGTTTCCTCCCCCATTAGGGGAGGTACTATGCGCTCCACGCTGGAACGCGGAAGTGCGCCGCGGCCCTCATGACGTCACGGCCACGGCCTATTTAAACGGCCTGTGAACGCTGTAGGGTGTTCACTATTGGGTTCGCAAGCCCAAACAAACCCCAGGACCTTTTGCTCCAAGGAAGACTGCCTCCACTGTCTCCAAGAGGACGAGCCTAGCACCCTGCAGACCAGTGCATCTAAAAGCGCAAGTACTTCTCAGTGCTCTCTGAGCCATCATATGGGACATGAGAGGTCGTCCTCTATTATATTGGGAGATGTGCATAACTTATGGACTGCCTATGTTATACTGCCTTGAGATCTGCAATTGCTGTATCTAGCCTGCATAACCTAGAGGGACTGTGAGATTCATAAACCGTGCTAATACCAACTGTCTACATATATATGCAGATTTATATTGGGGTTACTGATTGCTCAGTGTAACTTCTTGCACTCCATATACTTAGGAACCATCTGTCCATCGTGGGGTTACGCCCGAGTACCACTCACGCCACCTTTTTTGTGTTCTTTAGTTAAAACCGGCAAATGATGCAAGAACCCCAAACTCTCTGTCATTGCAAGAGAGTGACGCCTGGGGTTCATTGACTGAGTGCCGTCCAGTAATCACACCTCGATCCCTTGAATCCGCAGTTGCGATCCTGACCAAGCTACTTAGAACCAGCGGCTGTGACAGCCCAGCTCTCAATAGCAGGCCGTTCGGCCAGCTTCGGCTTTCACCTCAGCTCAGCCGAGCCGAGGCATATGCTGCATAACTAAAGGAAACTGCTAAAGGTATTTAAATCTTTGGGCAGGCATGACAACTGTACATGTTATCCTTTTAAACTAGAATTTATGAAGTACGTCTTAAATTGTACATTTTTTTCAAGAAATTAATTTTGATTATAAAATTGTTTAAAATCTAACACTAACCGCCCCCCCCTAAAAAAAAAGTTACATTTGCATACAGTATGGAAGAGTTAACATTTTTGTAAGTTTTTTCTGTTTGTGATTTGATTGGTGGTAATATTTTCCTACTTTCTGTCCCTGTGTAGGGATGGTCCCGATGTTCGAGTCGACCAATAGTTCGGCTCTTCACCCGCTGATCGCCCCACAAGGCACTGCATACCGCACAGTGGCTTGTGAAGCCCTGATTGGGTAAAGCAATGCACCTGACCACAGGTCAAGTGCAAGACTTTACCCAATCACAGTACAGTGCACTGTGAGAGCCTTAATTGGGCAAAATCATGATAACTTTGCCCAATCATGGCTCACACAGCAAAGTCCTGTCAGGTGCCGGACAAATGTAAACAGTTGGGCGGAGCTGTCACCGCTAGCTCTACCCAATTGTTTATATTTTTCTGGCATCTCAGAATGGGTGCCCTGATTTGAATAAGCCCCCCCTGACGGGACCCCCACAACCAACGCCCCAGGGCTTGTGGGGAAGAGGCCCTTGTCCCCATCGGCATGGTGATTTTCCAGGGGCGACCCTGGAAAAGCACCCTCCCAGTGCCGAGGGCATGAGGCCTGGTATGGGAGGGGGGGGTATTCGCTCGTACTCCCCTTTCCTGCCCTGCCAGGCCTGTGCTCAGATCAAGGGTCTGATTAGGAATTTAAGGGGGGACCCCATGTCTTTTTTCTCACTTTTGGGGGTGGGGTTCCTCCCAAAAGTCCTACCAGACCTAAAGGGTCTGGTAGAACTTTTGGGGGAACCCCACACTTTTTTGCTTTTTTTTTTTTTTAATGGGGTCCCTCTCAACTTTCCTACCAGACCTAAACGGTCTGGTATTGTTCGGGAGGGGGAACCGCATGCTTTGTTTTTTTCTTTATAAATGTAATTTTTATCTTTATAAATGTCACTTTTTGCTGCAGCAGTTTCTATACATCATACAGATGCATGACCTTACAGGCAGTTTAAGGGGACCCCCCAAGCACGATATTTAAAGGAATTTTTCATTTTTATTGTTTCACTTTAAGCAATGTTAAAATCACTGCTACAGTATTTTTTAAAAGTGTTTTTTTTCATTGATGCAAGTCCCCCAGGGAAGTACCCGGATCCCCTTACCCTTTTTGTGGCCAATAACTTGCATATAAGGCTTCAAAATGAGGACATTTCATTTTCGGGGTTCTGGTCCCATAGACTTTAATTGACTTTGAAGTTCGAGTTGGAACTTTTTGCATGTTCTAAAGTTTGGATTCAAAGCAAACTGGGTGTGTTCGACCCATCAATATCCCTGTGATGCCCATGCATGGGGGTGTGGGCATCACTGGGACAGGATGACATAAGAGTGTCTAACCCATCCTCAATTCACTAAAGATGTTTTCCTGTTGAAAAGATTTCCCATCCCTTATTGTTCTGACAAAAATCAGGAGAAATCTCTCCAACAAGGGCACATACAGAAATTAAAACTTGACAGATTGTCTACTCTATACCCGCTATATCCAAAATGAACTATAAAGTTGTGACTGGAGTTGGGCTTTAAATGTAGCTTTAGACTAGTAAGACTGAAACCTTTCATCCAGTAAATTGTTTTCAAAGAATATGAAAAAATAAAAAAAATCTAAAATTAAGCATTTTTGATATGATTTTAAACATATATTTGCTTAAAATAAATTGTATTATACTGTATGTATGTCTAGAATCAACTGAATACATTTAAAAGAACAATTTTTATATATGAGTAATAGTGCAAAATCCAAAATGTTTCAATGCCGTCAACGGCTAATATATATGTTTTTTCAAGATGAAGTATGACATTCACTTTAAAAAACAAGAAATGAACCCATTTTCAGTTAACATTGAGATTGGTTTCAGTCAGGAAAGTGGTATTACAGTGTGAATGCAATTCTTCCTCCATGCTTTATGTGTTTTGAGAATAGTGAACCTAATAGCCTAGAAGAAGCAGATAGTAATTACTTAGAATTCTTTTGATGAAAAGGCTTGGATAGATGAACATACCAAGCATTTGCAGCCTTGTCAGAGGTTAAGTAAAAAAAAAATGGACTCATACAAAATGGTTGGCTTTGAATGCCATGATAGTCATAAACCAGCTTTCAACTCAGAGTAGTTATTATTTTCTGTTCATTCTCTTTGAGCCCTGAAGGGCTTTTGATACTTTTTTTGAATTCATTGTCATATAGTACGTGCTTGTGCTATTAACAAAGTCTAGTTTTGTGATAGCTGACTGCATATACACGTTTATAACCACTATTTACCAGACTATCATTTAGGAGTTTTTTTTCTAAAGATGACTCTGCTACATCACAGCTGTGATGATATGATTTTCCAATGTTTAGAGTTTGTTTAAAAATAAAATAAAATAGTAATTGAAATCATACATTAAAGGATTTGAATTTACGTGTTATATACATTGTTCCCAAATTTTCTATAAACAATTATTAATGCCCTCAACAATATGGAAAACAGTAGGTCATTGCAAAACCTATGCCATATCCTTCATTTGTTACCTTCCTTATGAATCCTCTGTTATTTCACACTGTCTGTATATTTATTTGAAAACTTAAAGAAACATATACTAACAACAACAAAAAAAAAACAAATGGATTGTTTTACATGCAGAATCAATTGTACCTACTTACAAAGGTAAGTACCTGTACTTACCTGCACTTAAGGTGTATAAATATTTTAAAAAATTACAAATATACAAAAATATCCAAATTGTATTACATAACATAAGATATAAAACAATAATCAACAAAATCAGATAATTAAAAACTGCCCAGACAATTGTATAGATATAAACCAGCAATACCTACCACCACCACTGGAGTGATCCTCCAGCCATGCTTGTGAGTATTCAATGTACACAGGGGCTTAATGTGGCACTATACAGGTAAGTGACATGTTTCTCAGATTATAATCTGCTTCATCATACTTTGAAATGCTTAGTAGATCTATCTGTAAACAGAAAGAGGAAAAACAGCAACATATTATGATCGATTTCTAAATCAAGTACATGACATATACATAATGTTTCATTATTATGTACCCACATTGTGGCCTTAGGAGTATAAAGTATAGTATTGTCATTTACATTCAACAGCCAGGTGCCATGTATCATCTGTACCGGGGGCAATAGGGGATCAAATGAGGCTTCCAGACAGTCTGCAATATGAATCCAAGATATTAGTAAAGCAAACTACTATGTAACTATAATATATGTTACAGTCAGTTGGATCTTGTAATTTTTCGATTAGTACTTTACATCTGTAGTTACTTTAACCTCCCTGGTGGTATGATTATGCAGTATTTTTGCTTGCCAAAGCGGTACATTGTTTTCTCCAGAATTGAGCAATAGCGATTCTTTGTGAAATTCGTCAGCAGGCACTGAAAGTGATGACAGCGACGATTCTGTGACCGAGCTCAGTGATGTGCGAATTTGGTACTCAATTGACTGTGGTACGGATCAGGCAGGGCCCCCAGAATTCCCATTTACTTGACAA